>NC_022013.1:4387082-4395139 GCF_000317375.1 Microtus ochrogaster | reverse complement strand
GTGTAGCTGGGTGGCTGGGTGTAGCTGTGTGGCTGGGTGAAGCTGTGTGGCTGGGTGTAGCTGGGTGGTGGGTGTAGCTGGGTGGCTGGGTGTAGCTGGGTGGCTGGGTGTAGCTGGGTGGCTGGACCTGGATGTCCTCCTCTCCTTCTTTTCGTGTTGCTCCCAAACTTCTCTTCCTTCTCTCTGCCTGCCAGCCCCACCTATCCTTTCTCTTGCCTTGCTACTGGCTGTCCAGATCAGATTAATCAGGTGTTTTAGACAGGCAAAGTAACACAGCTTCACAGAGTTAAACAAATGCAACATAAAAGAATGCAACACATATTTGAATCATTAAACAAATATTCCACGCATAAACAAACTATAACACCTCTTAAAATAATATTCCAGAACATCATGGAGAACTGAAGACCACATGGAACTAGAAATTCTCCATAAAATTTGGAGAGCTGGAGGTTTTGTTTTGTTTTTTTCCCCGTCCCTAGATGATATATATTTTTAATTCAGCACAAAATTGTGCAAGAATAACACTCATTGCTGCCTGGAAACTGTGGTGTTCTACTTTCCTCCCAGGGATGCAGCAACATACCCCAAACAGATCGAAAGGTGCTAGCCCAATTGCAATCCCTGTATCTTACTCACTCAAGGACCATCTGTATGTGAGCAGAAAGCCACATAAATTTCTCCCTAGGCAGACTTGTGCAAATTCTGCATCAGGAAACTTGCTGTATGAAGAGGCTCTGGTTGGGTGAAAAGACAGCTATGCATTCAGTGGAGAAACCTATCTTCCACATGGAGGGCAAGAGACTCTCCTGAATGCTAACACACAAATCCCAAGTGTTCCTGCTCCCTAGCAGCAGCAGAACGCGAAGCTACATTTATGGCTGTGTATGTTGTAGAATTGCTCTCATCCAGTAAGGCAGGGATAGGAGGAATGACATAAAATGCGATGTGGACAAATGGAAGTCATGAAGAAATACAACCATGAGCTGCACTCTCTTGCTTAGATAATATGAAGGCAGGGTTAGTGGCTACAGCCCAGGAACCCAAAAGATGTCATTATTTCCTGCATGAACTAGCTTGTAAATGAATGCACAAATTATTAACATAATTTTATAAATACAGAATGGTTAATGGTGGCTAGGGAAATGAGTTGGTGGATAAAACGCTTGCCCTGCAATCCTGAGGAGCTAAGTTTGAAGACCCTAAGCCACTTGAAGCGTTAAGTTCACCAAGCCAGGCATGGTAGCACACGGGTGTGACCTCAAAGCTTCTGTGGTGAAATGGGAAGCAAGGCACGGAGATCCCTGAGGGAGAATCTAATTTAGCATAAATAACAATGAACAATGAAGAGATTTTGTCTCAAACAAGGAGAAAAGCAAGGACCGACACCCTAGGTCCTCTCACTTCCACCCATATGCCATGGCATGCATATGAACACACACAGACACATACACACATATATTGCACACACACATCATACACTAAGATAAAAATTAATTAACGACATCAGTTCTCATATCCAGTCTGATGAACTCATAATATACATATATGATTTCTAAACCCATCTCTAAAGTATTTCATAGACTCCTTTAAAAAATAACAATGCCACAAGTAAACCCAGCGTGAGTTTTGCATATTTTATTTTATAGAGTATCTGAAGTTAAATGTTTGCAGTACAAGTTTCTATAAAAGAACATGGAATGTCAAAATTTACTATTTTTACCAAGAATGTATTATGTGGGGATAAATCTTTAGAGTGCTCTTCTCAGAAGTTGGAGCAACTTTGAAGACACCAGACAGAACAGAACCCTCCATATTTATGTTTATTGGCCATTGCCAACAGGAAAAGCTATTTTTAATGTGTCATCGAGCTGCATGGGAGTTCTAGGAAAGGAAAGTACCAATTTGGAACCTTGTTTTTCCCTTTTCTTAAAATGAGAGGTTTACAATTTTATTTATCTCATAAAACAAAATTTAAAAAAAAGCAGAATGTAGACTAGATAAGATTTCTTTTGTCAGTGTGTATATCTGAAGTCAACGATAGAATTCAGATGTGTGAAATCTGTTCCACTTGCTGCCCCAAAGTAAGTATCTGTGTCCACTGCTGTCCCTCACTCCTCACTGTATGGTGACAACCCACACCATCTTCTAGAAGACCCTTTGTTATGTTACACTTCAAGATCCATCTTGGACCCCGGGAGCTAAGATCTCAGTCTATAAGGTGTTTCTCTAGTGAGCATGAGGGCCTGAAATTGATTCCCAGAATGTAAGTAAATAAAAGCCGAGTGTTGTGGTGTCCCCTTGTAATGGCAGTATTAGAAAGGTGGAGAAAGGTAGACCTTGGTGCTCCCTAGCCAGCCAGTCTAGACAATTTGGGGAGTTCCAGGCTACTAAGAGATTATGTCTCAGTTTAATAAAAGTCCCCAAGAACGACACCCAAGGTCATCATCGTCTGGCACACATGCACACACACACACACACACACACTCACACACATGCACACGCCCCCACAAAAGCTGCATGCATACACACACAAATCTCTTGGTTTCTTTCTCTATTCCCATTTTTCCTATTGAAGAATAGAGGTTTAGATACAAATAGTCAGTAGTCACTAGGGATCTGAAGGACGTCCACACTACACATTCAATAGCTACTGTTATCGGCTGTTAAGTTCTGGTAGAATGCAAGAGAGGGGCAGCAGCTGGTCATATTGGGGATAAAATTATAGCATTGAATTTGTTGGAATGAAGGTGTAACCAGAGTGGAAGGCGCTTTAAGGATTCAAAGATCTTGTCTGTGCAACCACATGGATGCCAGCACGATTCTTCGTGGGATCTACTGCTATTTCTTATGCTTCCTATAATCTACACTTACCCACAGTGCCTCAGAGTAGCTTCTGCTAAGGGAGCAGAGACTGTAAACCACACACACCAGAGCACAGTGTGTTTCCACCGTCTCTCCAGCTTCAATAACTATACCCATAGTGCAGTAACAATGATCCAGAGCCTGACCTCCGAAGACAGGACTTCAGGTGTCTCTTTCCAGCTCTGTAACTTGGGCTACATCTCTTCCTTTTTATGGACTGTGGGCACAACACCTTCTGTAGGGTAATAGGAATGGCTAGCTTAACAGGACCCAGAATCATCCAGGACAGTAATCTCTGAGCATGTCTGTTAGTTTCCAGAATAACAGTGTCCAGAAACTTGAGGCAAGAAAAACTCCCTTAATGGAGGCGCCATTCCACAGGTGGGAATCCCAAGGCAATTGTAAAGAATAAAACAAGCTGAGCTCCTGTCTTCCTGCTCCCTCTGTATCTCAACTGCTCATCCAATGTGACTGTGACCGTCAGTCTCACATTCCTGCAGACATGCCTACCCCACCATGATGGACTACACTGTTATGCTGTGAGCCCAAACAAATTATTGACTCCTTAAGTTGCTTTTGTTTGCTATTTTGCTACGGAAACAAAAAGAGTAACTAATTCAAAGCTAGTCCTACTTACCTTAGAGAGGCACTAGGGTGGACCACAGTAAAAAATGTAAAATGTGTAGAAGTTAATTCTGGATTTGCTCCATCTTTAGACATAGCGATTTTGAAGTCTAATACATTCTGAATTGAGTGAGGATGCTTTAGTATTAGGTAAGGAGGGCAGGAAATAGACTTCTTGGGAGCAGCTGCTTAACACATTGACACTTTATGTTACTACACAATGGACTTACTTTTCTTGTTGCTGCAACAAACTCCCCAACAAGAAGCTACTTAAAGGAGTACATGTTATTCTGAGCTACAGTTCGAGTATGTTTCATCATGGTGCAGCAGGTATGATGATCTGGGCAGGACCTAGTTTGTCACATTGAATCCACAGTCAGGAAGTGGAGTGTGAACAAGAAGTGGTGCTTGGCTATGAAGCCTCAAAGTCTGCCCCTTGTGACCCACTTCTCAAGTGATGTTCTGCTTCTTAAATGCTCCACAGCTTTCCAAAGCAGTGGTGCCAGCTAGTTCAAACCTTATGGGCCAGTGGGGGACATTTCATATTCAGCCCACATCCCTAAAACCCCATTACAGAGATAGGTAGAGTCCTGGAATTCACTGGCCAGCCAGTCTAGCCTACTTGGTGAGTTCCAGGCCTCTAAGAACCCAACTCCTTCGACGTTTTAAAAAGTGCACTGAGAAATAAAGGTCCTCCATCCAAGTCTCCAACTGTACCTTGTAGAAAGGATACCCTACTATAATAGGCAAGGCCGGTTAGGGCATGCTCATGCAGCAAGCAACACCCGCATCTCTGTGGCTTTGAAAATAAGCAAATTTCAAAAGCCAGGCATGGTGGTGCATGCCTTTAACCCAGCACTAATGATACACAGTCAGTCAGATCTCTGTGAGTTTGAGACCAGCTTGTCGACATGAAGATCAAGACCAATTAAGCTCAATTTCCTACTGACACAAATTCTGACCAACTCATCAATCCTGGTTATCTCTGTCAACTTGACACAGCAGTGTGGAGTAACCTGATCTAATTGTCTAGCTCACACAGGCGTGTGGGGATATCTGGGGTGTGGGGGTGGAGGGATTATCTTCACCATTCATTGATGCAGGAGGACAGATCAATGTGAGCAGTTCCACTACCTGGTCAGGTGTTCCTGGGCTATGAGGGAAGCTAGCTGAGCATGAGCCATTGAACAAACCAGCAGGCAGCATTCCTCTAGGGTTTCTGCTTCAAGCACTGCTTGAGTTCCTGCCCTGACTCCTGCAAGTGATAGATTATGACCCAGAAGTGTAAGCCACAAAACCCCTTTCCCCTCCTAAGTTACTTTTGGCCAGTAATAGAAAGGACTCTAGAACACATAGCAGTATGCTCCACATACTGACTTAGGGCATGAGGTTTATGTCCACTGCTCTGTCACCATTACCAATGGCTTCATTTCACCCTAAAAGTATTATGATCTGGTCAATAAAGGAACTTAAGTAGTTGCCTGCTGCTCCCTCACAGCTTCATGTATGGATTCCTCTGTTTTAGATTTCAGGGCTCTTGGCTGGAACTGCTCACACTGCTACCCCGGTTAGCTGCTGGGGTACCTGGCAGACTTTATTTCCAGAGTTCCCAGTGAGAAGAGACTCAGCCATGGGTACTAATGTACATCTTATGTATCTGTGTGGCCCCAGTAAAACTCATCTGCACAGCGACTGGATGACTGCCTGCTTAGCTTGACTTCCCAGATTCCACATTCAAGATGGAGCAAGCAAGTACCATTCTTACTTAACTTATATGTGTGTGCCTATGTGCATGTGTGTGTGTGCTAAGACACATGTGTGAAGGCACAGGACAGCTGGAGGAAATTTGTTCTGTCTTCCCATCATGTAGATTCATTTGTTCTGTCTTCCCATCATGTAGATTCTGGGATCCAGCTCAGATTGCCAGGCCTATCAGCAAGCACTTCTCTACACTGAGTTTTTGTCCTGGCCCAAGTGTTGCTCCTGACCACCTTCCCCTGTTGGCTGTTACTTCCTCCATTTGACTTAGTGATCTGCTCTCACTGGAAAGTTCCTCAGCTCACTTCCCAGCTACAGGTCACCACTGAAGGTCACCCTTCTTTCATGCATAACAAACTGACTGCTAAGCTACACAGTTAGTTCTTTGAACTTTCTGAATTGTCTACATGTGTGCCTGCTCTGATAGGGGAGGCTTCAAACAAATACGTTCAAAGTCAATGTTGCTTTGAAGAACGGGTTACCAAACCTCCAAGATGACACTTGGAAGACATGTTTTGATGCAGGATTTTTTTTAATGATAAATGTCAATACATGTGGAGGAAGCCTATACTTACAAAAAAACCTCACAACCTTGCAAGCTTTATTGGCAAAAACAAAACAAAGAAGCATGTAGTTTATGTAGAAGGATCCTTCTTTCCAGTCATCTTTTTTTTTCTTAAAGACAGGGTCTCACTATGTAGACTTGGCTAGCCTAGAGCTTGAGAGATAGACCTGGGTAGCCTCATAAAGATTTGCATGCTTCTGCCTCCCAAATCCTGGGATTGAGACTTACACCACTTCACCCAATCACTGCACTGTTATTTACCCAATGTGTATGCCTTAAAATACAGCAATGTATGATTAAAAACTAAAAGGTAGCCTTCATCCTTGGAGATACTGGAGTGTGGGAAACAGGAATGAAAAACGTCAGGGAGTCTACTTAGGAATGGATTCTATGTTAGATAGAAAACAAAATGGACCCATACTTGTATCTTGACAATATGCTGAGAGGTAAAGAAAGTGGTATGTGTGTATGTGCATGTGTATACAGATGTATACAGATGTGTTTGTGTATTTATGTGTGTATACACATGGGTATACATGTGTGCTGATATGTGTGTGTTCATGTGAATGTGGAGCCTGGAGGATGTCAGGTGTTGTTCATCAGGTTCTGCCCAGGTTGCTTTTGAAGACAGGGTGTCTCACTAGCCCAACTGAGGCTCAGAAGTTTGCCTGTCTCTGCCCCCAAACCCTCTATCACTAGGCTTAGAGGCACACAGCACCATGTCTGGCTTTTTCATGTGGGTTCTAGTGAATGAATCAGGGTCCTCAATCTTGTGCAGAAAGTATTTGACCCACTGAACACTCTTCTCCGGCCCCAAATGTGTTTTTATTTTAACCACATGTTATGATCATTTGGCATTTGAATAGAAATTCTTTTTCTTACAATCTATAAGGTGAGAAATAAGCTCTCTTGCTGTACTCCTTGCTCATCTAAACACCACCCATCCCAAGCTCCTGCTTTCATAACAAGAGTGGACAACAGAAGTCCCTTCAGCTAGCAAAAGTATCTCTCTTGATGGCCTTGCTACAAACCACCAAACTCTTTTTGAAACAGTTCAGATTTCAAGGTCTTTAGAAAGTAGAGTGAATCAAATTGCTTACAATGCACTTCAACAGGAAGTTTACTTAGGTAATATTATATCCTTCCAGAGTCTTTGATGGAGTTGAGTAATTTATAGTTATAGTTTTCCTTAGTTATGATAAAAGATAAAGTAGATCTTGTTACCTGTTTTGTTATATGTAATTTTACTACATTTAGGTTAAAACATTCCTTTTTATTTAAACAGAAAAGGGGAGATGATGTGGGATTCCCCTCTGTATGCTGTGAATACCATTGGTAAATAAAGAAACTGCCTTGGCCTGTTGATAGGGCAGACCTTAGGTAGGCGGGGAAAACTAAATTGGATGCAGGGAGAAAGGAGGCAGAGTCAGAGAGAAGCCATGTAGCCCCACCAAAGGTGTATGCTGGAACTTTAGCTGGTAAGCCACAGCCACTTGGCGATACACATGTGAATAGAAATGGGTTAAATTAATATGTAAAAGCTAGCCAATAAGGAGCTAGACCTAATGGGCCAAGCAATATTTTAAATAATACAGTTTCTGTGTGATTATTTCGGGTCTGAGTGGCCAGAACATACAAGCAGCCTTCTTACAACACTGTTCACCTCACAAGTAGGGGATCAATTTCCCTAAGTGGGCAGAATTATTTGTAGCAATTCTCTCCAAGATAAAGTATTTCATCTTGGAGGCAAATTCCTTAAGACTGGGGATAGTCTAAGTGTAGGCTCACTAAGACTCAGGAAGTTCACCATTCCAAAACTTCAGTAAGTTTCAGAAGTTGACGAGCTATGCAAGGATCATCTCTTCCAAGCTTACATAAGTAGGAAGTACTACTGAGAGCTGTTCTCAAGCAAGACCAGCTGCTTGGAAGAGCCAGAGAAGCCCAGAGTAGCATGGAAGAAGCAGCGAGCGGTCCAGATGCCTGGATGAGGAGCAGCCTCAGGGAGCTGCCTGGGAGAGAGACAGTCCAATGTGGAAGTGCTGAAGTTGTGCACTAAGTGCCATGCTTTCACCCATGTTGCGGTGGGCTTTGGTCATGCAACTGTCTCTGAGTCATTTCTGTTCCTTCAAGTACATAAAAAAATCTTAATCAGCAAAAGTTACTGGTTTGGGAAGTTGGACTTCAGTAGTATCCTTAGAATGGTCTGTTGTTCCTTTCCCTTTCTCTTTCTCTGTCTCCCTCTCTC
>NC_022013.1:4385558-4386970 GCF_000317375.1 Microtus ochrogaster | reverse complement strand
CTCTCTCCCTCTCTCCCTCTCTCCCTCAATAAATGTTTTATGGCAAAAAAAAGAATGGTCTGTTGTTGGTTTCCTAGCTGGAGTGAGTGGACATTTGTTCATGTATCCATGGGAACCATGCCGCAATGACAAACCTCCCTAAACAGTGGAGTTACATACAGATTTACCCCATTTGACATGTAACTGATGCTGAAAGGTAGACAGAGAATCTAAGTGGGTCTAATTTGAATTCCAGTGGTGGGAAGCTAATTCAATAAAACTTTCTGTGATATGACTAATCACTTACTTATTGTCACTCATATATCACCTTCTTATCTATTTATATCATCATTTGGCAATCACCCACTGAATGCCCACAGTGCTTTAGATATAACCAGTGGCTCAAATGAATAAAACTACTAAGGACAGGAGGTGGGACAGACAGTAATTAAAATGTGGCACTGTAATTAGAAGCCAGAGTCCAGGAGGTAAAAAGATCTGGAAGCTTACATGGGGCAATTCAGACATGCTGATCTGTGTGACTTTTGTGTGTATGTGTACAGGTATGGTTCATGTACACAATGTATAAGGTATGTGTGTATATATGTGTGTATGGTTATGGTATGTGTGTATGTATGTATGTATGTAGTATTGTGTAGGTGCATATATCTCTCAACAAAGGCAGAGGAGAATGTTGGGTGTCATACATTATTATTCTTTTGAGATGGCATGCAAGGATGGCTCCCAAGAAGTCCCAGAAACTTCCTGACTCTGCCTCCCAAACAAGAGATATTACAAGATCACATGCATACATGCCCAGCTGTTTTACATGAGTGCAGGATCTGAACTCAGGTCTTCACACCATCTTCACCACTGATGCTTCTCTCCAGCCTGTGCTGATGCTTTCTGGTAAGGAAGTAAGGATGCAACATGATGGAAAAGTTATCTAATAATCATATATGTAGATATTATATTGCTTCTTATGATTTCTTTTAATAAAAAATATGGTTTCTGTGTCTGAAGAGTAATATGTGTATGTATGTATGTATGTATGTATGTATGTATGAAGCAAAGGAACTATATTTAGATGGGCACACGTATTAGAATTTTAACCAAGTGAAGAGCACTGGAGATCATTAGTGGGCTAAAAGTTAAGGGCTACATACATTTACAGTGTAACCTCTATTTTGTGATACTTCATTATTTTATTTGTTTGTGTGGTATACATGAATATTTATATATGTGGGTATTTTTTATTTATTTATTTTTTAATTGAGAAAAAAAATTTCTGCCTCCTCCCAGCCTCCCACTCCTCCCGCCCTCCCCCCACTCCTCTCCCCCTCCCTCTCAAGTCTGAAGAGCAGTCAGGGTTCCCTGCCCTGTGGAAAGTCTAAAGTCCTCCCCCCTCCATCCTGGTCTAGGAAGGTGAACAT
>NC_022013.1:4337019-4385443 GCF_000317375.1 Microtus ochrogaster | reverse complement strand
CCGGGTTTATCCCCTGCTTTTTCAGTCTTTTATATATAATATTTATATATGTATATGTAGGTACTCATGGGTGTGTGCCAGGGGTTGATTTGGGTGTCTTCTTCAGTCATTCTTCACCTTATATATTGAGGCAGAATCTTTGACAGAAACCTCACTCCTTAGG
Organism: Microtus ochrogaster; assembly: GCF_000317375.1. Classification (NCBI taxonomy): domain Eukaryota; kingdom Metazoa; phylum Chordata; class Mammalia; order Rodentia; family Cricetidae; genus Microtus; species Microtus ochrogaster. The sequence continues at coordinate 4,385,280 of NC_022013.1, read as the reverse complement.
TAGTCTAGCTAGCCAGCTTGCTGGAAGGGGTCTGTCTCTGCCTCCTGACAAAGTGCCGGAATTACCAATGGACCACCACACTAAGACAGCATTTACATGGCTGCTTCAGATCTAGATTCCAGTCTTTAAACTTACACAGTCAATACCTTAACTGATGAGCTGCTTCCTCAGACTCATAATTTATTATCTGTATATGAAGCAGAGTCAACTGAGGCCTCAAATCAATACTTCCCCAGTGGGCACACATCTGGCTCTTCTGACTCATGATGCTGTAGGGCAGTGGTTCTCAACTGTAGGTCGTGACCCCTTTGGGGTTGGCATATTAGATATCATGCATATCAGATATTTACATTGTGACCCATAATAGTAGCAAACCTACAGTTATGAAGTTGCAATAAGATGATACTATGCCTGGGGGTCACCACAACATGAGGAACTGTTTTAAAGGGTCACAGCGTTAGAAAGGTGGAGATCCACCACTCTAAATATTGCATATTCACCCCCATCCTTATGGATACTCAGATTTCTTTCTTTTTTCAGATTCATGTCTTTGAAACATGTCCTTCATGACCTTGGGTATCTCTAGGAAGTAAAGCATAACGACACTGGAATATCTGTGGCTAAGAAAGAATGGCAATGATAAAAACTTGTTCCGATAACTGCAAAATTCCCAACCTCAAGGTGGACATTAAATAAAAGTCAATTGTCTTCCTGTGTTTTTATCGAGGAACCCAAGCTTTTATGCAGCACTTTTATTGCGCATTCCTGCCCAGTGAAATAGATGTTGAAAACACAGTGCCTTTAGGCCCAAATAGCACCCATTTATTTTTAAATTGTCAATGAAACAAAAATGGAAGAAGCAAGGGTAAGGGGGGAAAGGGCAGAACAATTGTACACTAACACTCACTGCGAGGTAAATTTTTCCTTTGATATTTAATCGCAGTAGAGAAAGATGTACAATTCTCAGCTATAAAAACATGAAAGACATATGATTCTCAAGGGTAGAAGAAACAAAAGGAAGCTGTTGAAAAGTTAACAAGTGATAACATTTTGTATGTGTCTGTGGTTGTTAATAATATACTTACTGATAATATGACTAGAAGCCATATTGATACCTATTGTCTATTTTATATATTATACATGCATATGTCTATTTGCATATGTATACATGCACAAGTGTGTGCATGTTCTGATCTGGGTGTACACATACGCATGTGAAGGTGCAAAGTTAATGTTGGTTGTCTTCTTCAGTTGTCCTGTTTATCAGGGAGAAATCTCATGCTGAAAAGAGCTCACCAATTGGGCAAGTCTAGCTAGCCAGCCTGCCCAGTGTAACCCTTGTCTATGTCTCCAGAGTGCTGGAATGGGCAAGTTTAGCTAGTCAGCCTGCCAAGTGTAACCCTTGTCTGTCTCCAGAGAGCTGCAATTACAAGCAACTACTTCACCTGCCTGACTTTTACATAGGTTCTGGTGATCCAGACTCCAATCCTCATGCATTGGAGGCAAGCGATTTATATACTGAGCTATCTCCTCAGCTCCTCCTTTCTATCTTATGGCTCTGCCGTCATACCCAGGGCCAGGACTTCCTTTCCTCACTCTCAGGATTGACAGGAGAAATTATGCTGCCCTCTGCTCCATTCATCCCTGAAATACTCCTCCAATATTGGTAGAGATAGTAGCACATTTCCTACAGGAATGTTAAATGTCGCTGTACTGGTTAGAATTTTTGTCAACTTGCCACATGCTAGAGTCAGCTAAGAAAAAAGAGCCTTAGTTGACAAAATGCTTCCATCAGATTGGCCTGTAGGCAAGCCTGTGGGAGGCATTTTCTTGATTGACAGCTGATGGGGGCAGCCCACTGTTGAGTGGTGCCACCTTGGAGAGGTGGTCGAGGGTTGTATAATAGAGATTTTGAGCAAGCCATGAGGATCAAGCCAGTTAGGCAGCATCCCTGTATGTTCTCTGCATGGATTCCTGTCTCAAGTTTCCTGCTCTGAGTTCCTGCCCTAGATTCCTTGACTGACATGGAAATACAAATAAATATAAGTAAATAGTTAACCCTTCCTCCAGGTTGTTTTGGTCATGGTGTCTTATCACAGCAACGGAAAGCAAACTAAGGCAACTATTTAATAAGCAGTACATTGGGCTTGCTTCCAGTTATCCTTGGCTCCCTCACACAAGGCTCTGATAGAAGAAAACCAATTTAACTACAAGTGCCAAGGCTTCTATATTGTTGGAAAGTTGGGGCTGGGGGCGCATCCTGTAATAACTGCTAAGCACAGAGGTCTCCTAGGACTTAATTATCTGTCTCTTGTTAGGCTTTCAAATGAGATCTCAGTTCTTCAACAATCAGCAAATGGACTAGTAGAGTTGAGTGCATCAAATGCCAGTGCCCTTAAGTGAACATGGACAGTGACCTGCCACCATGACAAAGTGATTTCCATCAGTGACCACTGGATACAGGACACTGATACAGAAGACAGAGCTCACAACTAGGCAGATTGCTTGGAATTTGGGTGGTGGGTGCTTCTTCCCACAATTTCAGCTTGGAAATTATGCATGGCTCTCATTCTTCAAAACTGGTTGTTGTTCTTCTTTGATGCCAAACTCTATGGGGAGGATTTAATGTGTTCATGATCTCTATGGAGATACCAATTAGAGCACAGATAGCCATGGAGGCCCATAAACCCTACTCCCTATATCCCCTGGTGGTCTCTTTAACACCCATCCTGTATTTTCCAGACCTTTGCTCTCATATTTTTGTGGGCAATGAATTTTGCTCTCTTTCTGTCTCTACCTTTCTCCTTCTCCTTCTGTCTCCCTCTCCAGCCCACCTGCTTCTCTCATTTAAATATTTTATCTATTGCGAATTTAATACATGAATATAATGTATTCTGACCACATCTACCCTTACTTCCTTCTTCAACTCTTCCCAGGTCCCCAACCATTTCTTCCTTCCCAAATCATGTCCCTTTTTCAACACATTTATTCCAACTACTTCTGTCCATGTGGGGGTGTAGGGCAATCCACTGAAGTGTCATCAAACTACTAGGAGCCATCCCTGCAGAATAAACCCGACTCTCCCCATTCCAGCAACCATTAATGGCCACCAGCTCCCCGACTGGTGTGGAGCTTTGGGACACTCTTTCCTATCCATGCTGGGATTGTTACTTCCTTGTCTTACACAGTTTTTATGTAAGCTCAGGTCCCATCTGTTCCCTTTAAAAGCATTTCTATGATACCTGGTAACATAAGGGCATTTCATATAAGTACGTATTATACTCTGAGCACATTCCCCATGCCCACTACTCTCTCCCTCCTCTCACTCACCCAGTCCCTGTTGTTACTCAGATAACTTGCCCCAAATCACATAGCCACTGACCAGTAGAATTTTAGGTAAGGAAAATATCACAGATGGATTATCAGTTGTGACCAATAATAGATCAGAGCAGAGATCCTTTTTTTTAAATTTCAGGTACTTTTGATTTCTTATTTATTGACCCTCCTAGTACTTTAGGAGGAAGAATAAAGCAGAAGCAGTTAAATAACAACAACAAAAAAACCTCAAATGCTACCCCATCCCCTCAAAGCCCCTGCGATAACAGTATTGTGTTCTTTAAATGTGTATTCCATGGCCCCTTTAACTTCAGTCTCTTTTATGTAGCACCTCTCATATCTGCACACATGTTTAAATTCTATATTAGACAGTACATTTCCACAAGGGCAATGACATCATCCGGTGTGCTTCATTTCCAAAGTAAGGTGAAAACAGTTTATATCTATCAACCATCATCCATTCATCAATCCATCTACCCACCCACCCACTGACCAATCCATCTATTCATACATCCATTCATCTATCCACCCACCCATCCACTGTCCATCTCTCCATTTACTCAGCTTCCTATTCATCATTAATCTATCTATCCATTCACCCATTGATTGATCAATTGGTCCATTCATTCATATCTATCCATCATCTACCCATCCACCTACCATCTATCCACCCATCCATTTATTCAGTAACATTGAGGTCATAATAGTGCTGGGTATCACGAACACGGAGATCAGTATCCACTCAAAAGCAGCGACAACAACTTGATGAGAGCATGAACCTGTGTGTCAACAGGACAGAGTAAGTTCTATAAAAGACATAACCTAGACATTACTAAGGGCAGAGAAGTGGGAAATGTATTTCATTGAAATCACTGAGGATAAGACTTAGAAAGGTGGGTGAGGATGATTTCAAGCTGTACTTGAAGAAAAAATATTTCTCTTTAAGCCAGAGCAGTGGGAACAAGACACATAAGAGCATAGGGTATCTGGGCTTTTGTGAATATATTGTATGCTCCGAGTTCTCAATGGAGAAAAGAAACAGGGAAGGGGATCTGAAGGAGTGTCTATGTGAAGAGGGGACTGATGTAGGAGGTCCTTCTGTATTTGTGTTGCTTTCATTGGTTAATAAAGAAACTGCTTTGGGTCTGGTGATAGGGCAGAACTTAGGCAGGTGGGGAAGACAGAACTGAATTCTGAGAGGAAGGAAGCAGAGGGAGACAGAGAGCTGCCATGGAGAACCAGGTCAGACATGCTGAATCTTTCCCAGTAAGCCATGACCTCGTGGTGAACACAGATTAACAGAAATGGGTTAAATCAAGATGAGAGAGTTAGCCAATAAGAGGCTAGAGATAATGGGGGCAGGCAGTGATTTAAATGAATACAGTTTCTGTGTGATTATTTCGGGTGTAAGCTAGCAGGGCGGCTGGAACAAAGGGGCCTTGCTCCCTGTATCAGGAGACAAAAGACGGCAGCAGGATATGGGAGTATGAATACGTGTTTGTGTGTGTGCGTGCGTGTGTGCACATGCTCACATGTGTGTGAATATGACTAAACATATCTGTACATGTGTGGAAATGTCATAATGATATCTACTATTGGATATAATTAATATATGCTAATAAGACATTTAAAGACTGGTAGGGAAAAAAAAGGGAAAAGTCAAAATTTCTCTTAAATGTAAGGAACTTCAAATGGAAGGAAATCATTGGTCTAGACCAACCTGGAAAACAGGTCAACTCAGGGCTTCAGGTCAAGGGCCAGATCAACACTACTGACTACAAGGCCCAGGTTCTCAATGTGTGGGAGGGAAGTGTCACCACCATGCCAAATTGAACAGTTTGAAACAGATTCAGAACTAGAAGGTACAGTCACATGGGCACAAGATGCTGATGAAAATGAATTTCTGATCAGTTTTCAGTGGCAGAAATACTTTAGTTGAACAGATGGTACACCTCACCAAAATTTGATGGAAATGAATCTTCACAGGCCTTACATATTAAGCAGCAGCCTTCCCAAGAGATTTGGTGTGCTCTTTGTCTAAATATAAAACAACACCAAGAGTCTGGTCTTTGGACTCCCAATGAAACAGCCTTGCTTTTACAGAGGGGGGTGTGTTCTGATATCCAAAATGAATTTTAAGGAAACCAGAAATGTGTTTCTGAACCTGGACACACCACTAACATTTGTGCAAGAAAGCTCTCTCTGTCTTAGTCATGTATTCCTTTCAACAAGATTTTGTGTCTGGCGGGTTCAAGAAACAATAGCCGTGGCTGTCCAATAGGACAGAGCTGATGGCCCAAACCATGACACCCAGCATCAGATGTCAGAGGCCTGCCTGCCTATTATAGTTTCATTCTGTTGCTGTGACACATATCATAACCAAAGTAACATAGAGAGGGCAAGGGTCTATTCAAACAGGTTCTAGTCCACATGGAGAAAGGCCAGGCTAGGAATTTAAAGGAAGGTTTATTTGCCATTCCTCATAGCATAACCTCTGGTCAAGGATCAAAACAGAAGTCATGGAAGAATGCTACTTACTGGCTCATCAGACCCCTGCTTAGCAAGCTTTCTTATAAAGCACAGGACTACCTTCTCAGGGACCCGTACTGCCACAGTCAGCTTACCCCCCTATATCAATGAACAATCAAGACACATCCCACAGACATTACACAGGCCAATCTGATCTAGAAAATATCTCAATGGAGACTCCCTTCTTATGTGACTTTAGGCTCTGTCGAGTGGACAGTTAAAGCTAACTAGGACATTGCCAAACCAGGGGAAAAGGTATTTTGATGAGAAGCTAGAAGATCTAGCCATGTAATATTTATGGACTGCCACTCAAATGAAAACACTTTTCAGCGTGTAATTGAAAGATATAACAAATTCCTAATGCCATCTACATTCAGACTCTGCCGTGAATAATGGCCAAGGGTGGGGAAAGCATCGCACCGTTAGCTGACTGATACACTCTGGGAAGCAAGCTCAGTATTTACAACCTTTCTGTGCCAATATCCTGGTTTTATTTATGTGATCATTTCCTGTCAAATAATGTGAACGGCACGCAGAGAATTTCTATTAGGCTGCAGTGGCGGTGCTGTGTCTATGGGAAGCCATCTGTTAGTGTGGCCTGTCAGAATCCATTCATGTCATCTTATTCTTTCCTTCCTATGCTTTTTGAAGGCGTCCATTTCTTATCCAATGAATCTTGGTGAATTCAGAGGCATGTATGGATCCTTCTCGCATATTTTGTTTTGGGGGAAACCCCTGGATATGCTGATTTCATTATAGAGATTCCTAAAATCAATCCTGGGTCCTGACTTAAGATATGATGCCCCACCTTACTTTCCTGATGTAGAACCATGCATGGGATTTGATACAAATACAGCATTTCCTTTTGCAGTTAAATTCAGGTGCATTATTCAAACCTCAGCATGAGAAATGCACGGTGATTACCATGATTCAAATTCCCACCATTCTCCGCAATTTTCTGAATGGAAACACAGCTGAAGGGGCATGACTGACAATGAACAGAGAAAGGGATTCATGCCTGTAGATTCAGAAGAAAACCATTTTCACAGACTTTGAATCTTCCTTGTTGAAGGAGACCACAGATTTATTCCACCGATGAGTTCTGATCTTACCCTAAACACCTTTAAGGCCTCCCTGCTTCCTCCCTCTCTCAAACACCCAGCCTCATTGGAATGCTGTAACAGCAAAAGGATTAATGGCAGGAAGAGGCCTCGCCCATCACTACCACAGCCCCTCACCACTGCTAATCTGTCACTAGATTACATATCTACTAGTTAGACTTACTGTGCCCGTGCCTCATGGTACCCCTACTTCCCACATCTTACAGAAGAAGTGAGCATGAGTTTAAAGGATCGCCGAAGTTTAAATTATCTAGAGCCATTCACAGCAACATTTACCCCTTCTGTTGCAGAAACTGTGAGACAAGAACTTGGGCTGCTATGTGGAGTGGCAACAGTAAAGAAACCACAGAGTGACATGTCTGGTACACAAGAACCATTTGGTGTGTGGACAGAAGAAAGTTCTGTCTGAAACTTGAACAGCTGGGTTCTCCAGGAAGCAATGATCTGGGTGCAACAAGAAGAAACTAGATGGAGCTGTCTGAAGGTAAGGGAGGCCCAGAAGAAAGAAAAGAAGACCACACAGAGAGACTAGAAAGGAAGATGTTCTAGGTTGAATTTTTCTTGGGAATGAATATATATAGAATGCCTTTAACAATTTGGTGAAAGTTTTTCCCTATGTTTCTCTATGTATCCCTTGTGTCTGAATTGCATTATATATATATATATATATATTATATATATATTTATACATATTATATTATATATATCTGTGGATATATTATGTAGATATGCATACATGTATACAAACAGTATGTAACCATATATACGTGATACCCAATATATTATTATAATTCTTATCCTATAGCAGATAGTGGTAATAAATACCTTTGAGCTGACCCCCAACAATTAGAGTCAGGTGCTATTCATGTAAATATGATGTATGCTCCTCTTTAAAAAAGCTGGATCTAGCATTTTGTTTCAAACAAAACAAAGTGGACTTGATGGATCTCACTTCCAGGATTACATTGGGAAAGAGGGAAGCACCCCTCTGTCTAGTATTGTCTGCACTGTCTCCCCTGCTGGCTAGTTTTGATCAAGCAAATTGCTATGCTAGCGAGATTTACTCAGGAACTGAGTGTTGCTTCCAGCAGACATCTAGCAAGTGAACAAATCCTCCTGTGATGGTTAATAGTGACTGTCCACATTACAGGATCCAGGATTACCTAGGAGACACACATCTCTGAGCATGTCTCTGTTGGAGTTTCTAGACTGAGCTGAGTTGGGAAGACTCATCCTCAGCATGGTGGCATCAGGGTAGGGGCTGGTAATCCAGGGTGAATAAAAAGAAGATGAGCTGAGCACCAATATTCATCTCTCTCTGCTTCCTGACTGCACAGACAATATGACTAGATGCCTCACCCCCCACCACCATTCCCTCCCTACCACGTGGGCCTCAGACTGTGAGCCAACATCTGCCAAAATTCCTGTAGGTTTTTGCCACAGCAATGAGAAAAGAAATAAATACAACAGCACCCAGTGAATTTCGAAACTACTCTCCCATCAAGAAGCCTAGAGAGGATTTCAGCCCAACCCACTCCTCAGGAAGGCATGGAGGTGAGTCCAGCCCCGCCCACTCCACACTAAGTCCTGGAGGTGAGTCCAGCCCCGCCCACTCCACACTAAGTCCTGGAGGTGAGTCCAGCCCCACCCACTCCACACTAAGGCCTGGAGGTGAGTCCAGCCTCACCCACTCCTCACTAATTCCTGGCGGTGAGTCTAGCCCCACCCACTCCACACTAAAACCTGGAGGTGAGTCCAGCCCCACCCACTCCTCACTAAGTCCTGGAGGTGAGTCCAGCCCCGCCCACTCCACACTAAGGCCTTGGAGAGGCCTTACCAAAGAGAAGGGATGAGAGGAAGAAAGTAAGGACATTAGAACAGATTAAATATGTACATATTCATGGAAAGGTTCAAAGCAGAGGGAATAACTAAGCTGTACCTGGATTTATGAACCATAATCTATGTTGTGAGTCAGTTTTGAGGTGGTCTCGCCCATATTCACAGGGAATCCCTTCCAAGATGTTCTGTGGAAACCGGAAAATGTAAAGAATACCAACCCTACATATGCTATGCCTTCTCTCATGCATACACACCTGTGACAAAGTTCTATTTACAGGTTGGGCAGAATGGAAGAGCAGCAACAGTAGTAATAAAGGAGACACATGATAACATTAAAATAAAAGTTATTTTAAAATGTTGGAGCTGTATTTATGGAATTTCCGACATTATGGTAAGGCAGTTAAGGGAGTGCTTTTAGCCACGGAGTTAGTTTACCAGTCACACAGAAAGAGACCTGACTGAGGTTTTCATTCGCTTCTGTACATGTATTTGAAATAAACCACATAGTGACCAACCACACACCAACACACACACATGGCAGCAGCACAGATGCGAAGGACACAGGCATCGGGCTTCATGGGGCATCAGAGCAGCATCAGAAGAAGGCTCTGCTCAGCGCGCACGTGTAACACTCACACACAGAGTTTATTATGCTGTAGTGGTACACCTCCCTAAGTACACACAAACTATGGGATTTAACTTAATTCTAAAAATTTGGAGTTAACTTATCTTCCACTAAGCATCAAGAAAACATGTTTCAAAGGTGTTGAAACCCCACTTTATTTGTATTTGGTATACTAAATGTGGAAGAAAGCTATCCACTTATTTTAAACAATTACAACTTCCCCATATTGAAAACAACAGCTGCAGAGGAAAGCAATTAACATGATTTAGTACATAATCATCCCGTCATTATATGCTATTTGGAAATACAGAAGCAAAATCGAGAGGCTTTCTTGCTTCCACTCAGAAAGAAACCTGCTTCTCCACTTTCTCTTATGAACCAACTTTACTTGAAAAGCAGTTCCAGGGATTCATAAGAGCATCTCCTGACACCATTCCTTGGACTGGGGCTCGTTCTTGCAGCCCGGGATAGCTCTTCAGTATGTGTGCTTAGCCCGACACACCACACTGCAAAGAGATCCAGAGCACACCTTCCTGGGGTGATAATGCCTCTAACTAAGCACCCCAGAAAATACGATGATGGGCCTGAAAAGATAACCGAGTCTTGTTCTTGTCTAATATTTCTGACTATGCTTTTAGGTGTTTGGCAAAGAATGATAATACCCGGTGAATTAGTCAAATTACTGTGCCAGAGACGGGGACAAAGAAAACAAGTCCCCTTCCCTCCCCCCCCTCTCTTATTATCATTCAATTTTCTCCAACTCATTCCTCCCACTCCCTTGTATCATTAAGGGATGATGAGGGAAAAGGTTTTAAAGAGTGGGCCACTATCCAAAACTTTTTTCCATATTGGAGAAAATGGCTTTCTGTGTCTATATTTCTAAATGGGACTAATGCTAGCAGTATTTACAATGTAAAACTATTATTCAAATAGCCCAGGGTCTGTGCTCACTCGGTTTAGATGCATGTAGCTTTTAAGCCAGAATTTTTTTGTTCTTTTTTTAAGGATTTATTTTTATTTTTCAATTACGTGTATGCATGTGACTGTTGGGGACTATGTACGTTTGAGTGTAGTTGTCCAGAAGACAGATCGTGGGGCCCTGGAACTGGAGTTAGTGGTAGTCCTGAGCTGCCCAATAAGGGTGCTGGGATTCCGACGAATTTCCTCTCTAAGAGTAGATCACTCTCTTGAGTGATACTTCCAGCCCTAACTTATTTTTTAAAGGGAAGCAATGGATTCTGTTACATGCCTCTGCAGCAGAGGGCTAAGATAGCTCTCCACACTGGAAGGCGTAGTTCTACAGCCGAAGAGCAGGCGTGGGGGCCAGGAAGTGACAGATTAGCTTACTTCTGTGTGGTTGTATAAAATATTCTAGTTGTGTTTCAATAAACAAAGCTTGCCCATAGATACAGAGGGCAAGGCTAGACACACTAGTCCACCATACAGACCAGGCAGCGGTGGCACACACCTTTAATCCCAGCAGCCAGGTTAGTTATTCACAGAGGTCAGGTAATGCTGGTGCACGCCTTTAATCTCAGCACTAGAGAGGAGTATAAGGTGGGACGAAACAGGAACTTTCTCTCTTTTCAGTCTGAAGATTTCATACAGATAGGAGCTCTCTATGTGGTTGGTTGCTTTGCTTTTCTGACCTTCAGCTTGAACCCCAATATCTGTCTCTGGGTTTATATTAGTCGCGCCACATGGTTGCGATGTCTGCAGGAAGAGAGATAAAGTGTAAAGATGCCACCGAAGGCTGCGGTAGTGATGAGCTGCAGGGTGAGCAGGGTGTGGATGGATCTGGAAGATACTGAGACTGGATACTGTTGAAGTATACTGTATGGAATTTCCAAAAAATTAATATGAATACTTATTTTAAAAGAAAAGAGTCAGACCATGCATTAATTAGGGCATCAACACTGCACTAAAACCTTAGCATGGAGCTGACCCAGGCAAAGATAAGATGAAAAACAATAAAAAAAAAGTGATTTTTCAGGACCTTCTGGCTAACAGAGAAACTGTCACATGTTCAGTTAGGAACAGTCCCATTGGAGCCACAATCTAAGCACCTATACTCCAGGCCCTCCTTCAGGAGTTTCACATGTGACCTTCAACTTTAGGATAACAGTTTCTCTAGTTCCTACTCACTGGGGACTCAATATTAGATGAAACTCTGAGAAAGAATACGTGAGGACGTCGGGCCCACACAGACTGGATGCAACAAATCTGGTATGTGCCCTTAGGTGGCCTGACACTGACATCTTCCATCTGAAATTCACTGTTTTAAGGGATGGGTACTGTGTACAAGGCTTTCATCTCAGAGAGAGGCTGGGCTAGAACTCTGGCATCCTTCCACTTTGAAACTTCTGGGATTTCAAGAAGAAAATTTACCTTCTTATATAAATGGCCTTCTCCAAAAATATGTATTATATGCTAAAATGTGATTTATATATGATTACAATTCACTTAGAAGTTACCTTTATTCAATTTCTGAATTGCTATGTTGCATTTTTTGTGATCTTATATGTTTAATATAATATTGCCTGTATCCCATTACCTTGAATCTCTGCTTGCATGATATATTTATTGATCTCAAACTAAAATCCCTACAGGGAATTACTTAACAGTATATAGTTTCTTGTGGACTCAGAAATGTCAGTAATATAAATTATTTCTATTCTTACAGGAAAAGAGGAAAACATTTCAAATAAGTGAATTACTTTTCAGGTAATTTTCAATTGTGCACTCAATCAACAAGATCAGGTATTTTCTTAAAATGAAAATATACATACAAGTAACCCTATACATACTGTGTAGGTTATACTTAAGCTTTTAGGAATATGTATGTATATGTGTATACATACTAACAAACAATTGACAAAAAGGAGGACATAAATTTGAAAGGGAGAAGCCGGGCGACGGTGGCGCACACCTTTAATCCCAGCACTCGGGAGGCAGAGGCAGGCGGATCTCTGTGAGTTCGAGACCAGTCTGGTCTGCAGAGCTAGTTCCAGGACAGGCTCCAAAGCCACAGAGAAACCCTGTCTCGAAAAACCAAAACAAAAAAAAAATTGAAAAGGAGGGATATATGGGAGTATTTGGAAGGGAAAATGGTATAGTTATGTTATAAACAAAAAATAAAACAATTAAAATTAAAACATGAAAGACACAGCTTTTCTTGGCATGAACAGAATAAAACTCTGATAGCCCTAAGAGCAACCATCTTGAGTATTAATTGCTAGGCATACACTTTCCATAGCCCTACGAGCAACCATCTTGAGCATTAACTGCTAAGCATATACTTTCCGTGTCCCTTTCCTTCTCCTGTGCCTTCCACTGCTCTAATATTTCCGTCTAACAGGGATATGTGTCCATGCAACTGTTCTCTGACTGGATTGTTATGGATCCAGAAACTCTAATCTCAAATGAGTTAATAATGCAGAGCAAGGGAGAAGCAAGCTCATTATGAGGAAGGACCACCTTATTTCCCCCCCAAATAAAGTGACTGTATTTTAGTATGTGCGCTTCAAGGGAATTATTTTCATAAGAACAGAATCACATTTTTTTTGCTTAGTCTCAGCTAAATCTCTGGGAGTTGAATGTCATTGTATACCCATGTCTTATAACCTATTACAGCAACAGTTACAGTGTGTACTGACAACCGAATAACTACTTTGTATAGTATACTACAGTGTTTACTGACAACCGAATGACCACCATGTATAGTATACTACAGTGTGTACTGACAATGGAATGATTACTTTGTATAGTATATTACAGTGTGTACTGACAACACAATGACTACCGTGTATAGTATACTACAGTGTGTATTGACAACCCAATGACTACCGTGTATAGTATACTACAGTGTGTACTGACAACCGAATAACTACTTTGAATAGTATACTACAGTGTGTACTAAAAACCAAATGACTGTCATGCATAGTATACTGGTAAGCTGATATTTCAGATCCAAGCATGCTTGTCTGAAAGCATCCTCCAAGGCATCTTGTCTGGGCATGAGATAGTCCCTAACTCTATGACAGGGAAGGAAAAGGACATGAAAATAGTCCAAGAGTACAATCATAATGTTCATACTAGGCATGGTAGCACACATCTTTAAGCTCATCACTTGAGAGGCAGTGATAGGCTGATCTCTATGGGTTTAAAGCCAGCCTAGTCTACATAAAGCATTCCAGGCTAGCTATGGCCAAATAGTGAGATTAAGTCAAAAAAAGAAAAAAAAAGGAAAAAAGAAATCATATCATTGAAAACACCTAGAAGGCAAACTATTTCTAATATATTTTGCCTTCAGTGGGAAGAAAGCTCAACTGGAAACTCCAGCTGACCAATTCAACTTTCCCAATTGGTTTCCACTGGATTTTGTGAGCACAGGATTCTGGGAAACATGGGGTCCTTACCCTGACAGATAGGCACTAGAGAAACCAAGAATGTTAAATATAAGGGGTTGACTCTTCAAAGAGGGAGATACATAACCTGTTTTCTACACAGAAGGCTGGGAATGTGGTTAATAGCCTGATGACCTCTGTGCTATCTATATGGCCAGGGCACACCAGTTCCCCCAGCCCCTTATCTTGAGCTGGTTTATCTCAGTTATTCTATAACACTTATAGAATAACTCCCCTGAACCCTTATCATAAGCATTGTTTACCTTGAGCCTGCTTCCTTGGTTAATCTGTAGAACCTATCTTATGGAAAATGTCACTTGTATTGTTTGTATTTTACATGAGTTTATATGTAATTATGTCTTAAGCTTTGTTATACATATAAGATTGAGTTGATTGTCAGCAGAAAATCATGTTATGTTTAGATATGCTTAAAATAAACTGCCCAGTGTCAGACTCTTGAAGTTTGAACCAACACTGGCTACTGATTCATCTTGAACCCAACTTTCTTCTTATCTCATGATAATCAACACTCCGCTGGCTTTGGTGGTGGCAGAGACCCCCACAGATGGCATCTCTCACTTGTTATTTTTTACTCATAAGCCTCATTAAGAGGATCACTCTGCTCTACCTGGGACTCTGCATGGGGAACTCCAGTTACTGCTGCAACGGGGCTTTCCCGGATACTCCTGATGGATGTGGATGTTTGTAAGCCCCAGATTTGACGATGTTACCTTTCTGCTATTATGTGTTCTTTTATTTAGGGGTGTCACTTGATGGGACACTCTTCTCTGCTCAGTACTCTCTACATTGGGAACACCACCTGGTTTCTTTAAAAGGGCTTCCGCAGTCAGTTTCTGCTGAATGTTTTAAATCTCCAATTTGGTGACATCTTAGTATCTGTCTATAGATCTTTCTGATCTTTCTATCTATCTAGATATAGATATCTATAGATATATCACTTGCTACTTATTCTTTTATTTTGACTGGCTTTATATTTAATGAGCTTATTTTTACAAAACTGAAAATAAGGCTAGTGTAGATCACTCTCAGGAACATACAACACAGCAGGGTAGACAGTGTTAGATATCATGCTAAGTATGTCTCAGGAATTGATACATCCTCTTTGGCTGCAACATTCTGAGGTAAACACTATCTTCCCCATTTGCAGATGCAAAGACATGCCACGGAGTTTAACTACCTCACTGTTGATCAGCTAGATTGTGGTAGAGTGAGAATTTGTCTTCATATCTGTTTGACTTAAAGTAACTCTGACATGATCTTAACAGTGTGGGGTGAAGGAAAAGATTTATTTAGGAAAGAAAAAGAGATGGCATGGGTGATGATATAACTGTGGAGTCAATCCAGATCTTTGAGATCTTTACAAAACATTCCATGTCTAAGAGCAGGACTGATCTGGAATTACAATATATTAATAAGACTGAAATTAGTTCTTACTGGGCATCCCAGCAAGCTTCTATTGCAATGTTGTTCCCAAGGCTCTGCAATGAGGGTTACCTGCCACACCTAAGGGTTTAGACTCCCAGTAGCCCTACATATCTGGCTGTTATAGAGATGTATAAAGAGGAAGAAATATTGGGACAGCTAATGTGAGTGGTCCTAAAAAATGCTGAGTGACTGCCCTCACTTTTACTGCAAATATTCTCTAATCATTTTTTGGGCCAAAATGAAACATTGACGACAATTTTTTTTAGTTCTATAGCTAATGGAATTTAGGAAAAAATACCTTCCAGGTCTGTGACTGGATCCTCTAATCAACAAAACCTTTATTGATAGTTAATTTGAATAGTGAAAATAGGTAGATGCAGAAATGGTTTGCCAAGTCCTCTCCCACATCACACAGTGCTTCAGAAATGTATTTTCTATATATACATACATACATACATACATATATATATATATATATAGAGAGAGAGAGAGAGAGAAAGAGACAGAGAGAGACAGAGATGTGTGTGTGTGTACTCTCTGCACACATGTGTGGAAAAGTGTTATTCTCTGCATACATACACAGAAAGGTGTGCTCTGCATAAACATGTAGAAAGCTGTTGATGTAGACTTGTATGGAAAGATGCTCCGTGCATGCATATATGTATAGAAAAGTATCTTCTACATTTCTGTGCAGGGAGGTATGCTCTGTATATGTGGCTAGAAGGTGACAGCAACTATAACAAAAAGCCATTGCTTAGATGATATCAACAAGCAAAGCTTTTATCTTTCACTTGTTTGGATTCTGAAGAGTCCTTGCAGGACAGAAAGGGAATGAAGGGGGTGCGGACACAAACCCATTCTGAAATTCTTCCTGCTTTCCCCATCACCTTGATCACACATCAGCTTCATCACCTCCGCTTCCAAAATCCATTACAATTGGAACTAGGGTTTCAATACAGGCACAAATGTTACCAGTTCCTGGTAGAAATAAGGGAAGAATCAAGAATGCTTCCTGTACCTGGATTTGTTAAAATGAATAAATAAACAAAATTAAAAGCTCAGAACCCATGGGGCAGGAAAGATGGATCATCAGTTAAAATCCCTCTTCTGGCTTCCCATGGCACCTGCAATCATATGAGCACACTCACATGCAGACAAACACATACATGCATAATTAAAAATAATAAAAATGGCACTAAAAATAACAGAAGCCAGCACTGAGGAGATGGCCCTATCAGTAATGCTCTTGCCTTACATGCACAGGGACTGCGCTTAGTCCCCGGAGCTCAAGTAAGAAGTCAAACAAGATAACATACACTTTGTAACCCCAGTACTTGTACTCGGGAGGACACAGGTGGATTCCTGGGGATCACTGAACACCCAGCCTAGAATACGTGGCAAGTTCCAGGGAAATAAGTGGTCCTGTCTCAAAAAGAAATAGGCACAGCTTCTGAAAGTGCCCCTTGCCCATCAAATATATACTGTAGGCAAATGTACCTACCTCCCACCCCACACAATAGTGGGTAAGATGCCCTTTTATAATATTTTATAGAAGTAGGTGGCCACTCTCCAGAGCCAGAAATAGGGCAAAGTCAGGTTTACTAGATGCCTGTGTTTTTTAGTGACTAGTCCTGGGTATCTGTTAACACCATTGGGAAGGGAATTAATCATGTGACCTATGGTGGTCTGAATAGAAACGGTCCTCATAGGCTCATATATTTGAATGTTTGGTCATTAGGGAATTGTCCTACTTGACAGGGAGAAGGAAGATTAGATTAGGAGCCTTGCTGGAGTACCTGTGGTCTTGTTGGAGGAAGTGCATCACTGGGAGTGGGCTTTGGGGTTTCTAAAGCTCAATCCAGACCTAGTGTCTGTCTCTCCCTGCTGCCTGAGGACCCAGAGGTAGAACTCACGGCTCCTTCTCCACCACCATGGTTGCATGTGTGCCGCCATGCTCCCGCCATGATGATAATGGACTAAACCTCTGAAACCTTAAGCAAACCCCCATGAAATGGTATCCTTTATAAGAATAGTTTGTGTCTCTTCACAGCAAAAGAACACTGACTGAGACATGACCTGCCAGTTTTCTATGAGTGTGGTCACAAACAAGGACAACATAGGTGTTAAAACAGCAGCAGAAATCTATTCGTTCACTTTTCTGGGGCCTGACTTCCAAATCTCAAGACATGGGTGGGACCATGCCAGCTCAGCTGCAGAGAGGAACCCGTGAGATTATGCCAGCTCAGCTGCAGAGAGAAACCTGTGCGACCATGTCAGCTCAGCTGCAGAGAGAAACCTGTGGAACCATGTCAGCTCAGCTGCAGAGAGGAACCTGTGGGATTATGTGATGTCAGCTCAGCTGCAGAGAGGAACCTGTGGGATTATGTGATGTCAGCTCAGCTGCAGAAATGAACACAGTCCTGCTTCTTGATTATTCTGCCTTCTGTAGCTCCCTACACTACTGGTTTGTAGCTGCTTCTCCATGTGCTTGGCCTTTACATTGTCTTCTCTTCCATACTTCCTACATATGTGGATACCCATGGTTACGTTTTCTGGGTAACTCAAGGTAAGATTTACCCTTAAGAACTTAACTTAAAGTACTTGGCTATATAAAATACAATCATAGGGTCTGTGCATCAAAGCCTATCTCTGGTCACATTTTCCAAGAAGGCTCATTTAAGCCACAGTAGGTGGGAACTGCTTCCAGGAACAGAGGTTATAAAAGACCTTCTGAAACTGATCCTACAGTTCTGTAGACAAGAGTAGCCTGTGGCCCTGGGAATGGAGCAGCTGAGGACCGACTCAGAGGACAAGGAGTGAGGGCCTGGGAAGACCAAGGCAGAGAGTGGCCTGTTAGTGGACCTGTGGCAACTCAATCTATGTTCTACATAACTCTACCTTCTGCATGGCAAGCACAGTTGAAATCAGTACTGCTCATGAGTCCATTTAAAGACCTATTATCAATCCTGGACAGTTCCACAATGGAGGAAACACTGGAGGTAGTAACATTATTTTAAAAATATTTATCTGCGCATGCTCATGTGGTATGTGGATGTGTCTGTGTGTACATGATACAAGTATATGCATGCATTTGTGTGTTGCATGTATGTATGTGTTCATGTGTATTCAGTGAGCCCGTGTGCATATACATTTATGGTTTTTGAATGGCATTCCCCACTACATGAACTAGGAGCATGGCATTACCCCTTCTTGTAGTTTACTGGATTAACTTAAAAGAATCAATAGGTATATGCTTTTTAATTTCAAGCTAATCACCTAATTTTTCATATGGGTACGCTGGCATATTTCTAAAAATCTATTTACACTAACTAAATTGGTTCCAGAAAGAATCATTTTTTAAAAGAGAGGATAAAAATGTCACCAGTGTATGACCAACTTTTGGGGGAAATATGAGGGCTAACACAGGAGGGCAGCTCATTTCAAGTATGCCAGTGGAACCACACAGTGTAAGAACGAGCTTCCTGGTCAAAGGAAGTGATGAGAAATGTCTGGAAAGGGGGGCAGTGATGAGCTGTGCTGGGTTCTTCTCAGAAACCAGCTACACAGACAACTTGATAGTTACATGTAATTGTTTTTGTTTCTCTGGACTGTAATGGAATTGACTAAGAATCACCAAAGTTTCTCTAGGATAATTTCTGGGCTGTGTATTCACATTTGGAGTAGTGGGAAGTTTGGAATGACCAGAGTTCAGAAGTAAATGTTACCTTATGGCTTTTTAGGACTAGGGAGAGGACTTAATGAGCAACCTCACTGTCTACGCAGGCATGAGTAACTGAGTCTGAATCCCTAGCAATCCTGTAAAAGCCAGATGTGGCCACATGTGCTTGTAAACACAGAGTCATGGAGAGGAGACAGGTGAATGCCAGAAGACGACTGACCAGCCAGCCTAGCCAAAACAGAGAGACTTGGGTTCTCTGAGGGTCAGTGTCTCGATGAACTAAAGCAGAGGAAGGTAGAGCAGAACACCCGAGAGCCCCTGTCACAGATTCAGGTGCACATACTCACAGCCATGTACACCCATATAGTCAACACATATATGCACATAAAAAAACACAGAGCAACAGTTTTAAAATAATCATTTTGTAAGAAACTCAAAAGGCACTCTGCATACAGCACAAGATATTTTGTAAAATTATTTCTGTGTGTGTGTGTGTGTGTGCGCGCATGTGCACACAGAGATCACAGTAGAACATCAAACACCCTGGAATTACAGGCAGTTGTGAGTCACCAACATGGGTTGTAGAACTGAACTAAGGTCCACTACAAATGCAACAAAAGCTCTCGACAGCAGTGCTCTCTTTCCAGGCCCTCACAAGACTTTTCAGTGGACAATCACCATGCCTTACCCAAGCAGCAACTGATCTTCGGGAAGGGAGATGGTGTGAATCTCTCCACAAGTTGTCTTAGTGCCAAACTTAGGGGAGGAGAGACAAATTCTGTCAAAGCGCGAAGCATTTCTTTGACTGACCTGACCTAACTGGAAGAAAGCTACAGTTCTTATCTCTGATAAATCACAAAGTCAGGCAGTGTAAAAAGAATGAGCATTCATTCTAGTGATAAAAAGAAGGGACAGTGGCAATTTCAGTTAAGACTTTGCTAATAGTGTTAATAGCAGAGCCTCGTAAGTCAATTTCATTTAATGCATAAAATTTAAGACGATAACATTCATATAGGAAATCTTTTCTTTCCTCTACATAGATTCAACAGACAGATACTTTGAATGACATATGTCTACAGGAGCCTTGAAAATGCATGCACACAGGAATGAAGCAGCTATTATTCCAGGGAGTGTGAACTGAAATTGTCTGCTTTATCTGAAGTTTACCGTGCTATCTTAGAAAACATCTCACTTCATCTGCTAAATGAAAGCCTAGAAAAATGACTTCAGGTAAAAAGTACAGCTCGGGAGAGAACTCCTTGAGCAGACGTTTACGCAATACACCGCGAGCACACTTGAGCCCAAGTTCTGCAGCCATTGGAACGGCAGACACTGGCTAGTCTAAGTAGGACTCCCTCAGCCTCAAATGGAAACAGAAGGGTGAGACACTCAGGTGCATTGTGTGTGGAATAAAGAAAAGAAGATTTCATACAAGCTATGTTCCTAGCAAATTTCACACTTGGCATAATTCTCACAGTTCGAATTGCAGGAATGAGAATAATTATCATAGAACACCATACTACTATGAAAAGGCACCATGTCATTAATGTGTGAAAAAAAGATCAACTGTCAATTACATACAACCTTTGTAAAGGTTAATGCATTGTGTGTTGATATCTGTGAATGACTGTGTGAGAATGTTGAGTATATACATGCAGATTCCTAAAGAGGCCACGACAGGGCACCAGATCCCATGGAGCGGGAGTTACAGGTGGTTGCGTGCCACTCAATATGAGTGCTGGGGACAGAACTCAGGTCCTTTTTAAGAGCACAAGTATACTCAATGGCTGAGCCATGTCTCCAACCACGACAACTTTATTATGTAAGAATTTGATTTAATTTGTGTGTGTGCATGCATGAATGTGTGTAAGAAAATTGTGCTGAAATCTAAAATAAGTTTCTACTGAAGCATTTTTTTTTTTAATCTCAGAAGAGACAGTCACTGAACCCAGCCTCTTTGGAAAGCAACAAAGCCTTGTGCAATGTTCACAGGATTTTAGACGAAGAAAGATTTAGAACTCGAAAGATAAACGTGAGTTTATCCAGAAGAAGAGAAGCATAAGGAACTTAGAGATTAGTCTGTTCCTTTATTGGCCTTGTGACATCCGAGCGTCCTTTGCTTTTGCTGTTGCTGCCTCTTCTTAGAAGTCAAACATACTAACTGCGGGGGGTTATTGAAACTGCTGTGGAAAAGGTCCCAAGTGATTTGACCTTGTTCTACTGATTTCCCCCACCCCCGGACACTTGCTTTAGAGGGAATAGTCTACATGTGTCCTCAGGAAACTAAATATCACTGGAAGCTGTTTCTGGCTATTTCAACTGTCCTGGTGATTCCAGATTCTATGCAGCCTTCATCCAGGATACTCATAGTATCTGTCATATGAACAAAATTATTTCTTATAGTTCAAAGTCCTTTACTGAGGACCAAATTATAAACTGTGCTGTAGAAGGACCTTGGGGGAAAGGTCTTTATAGTGATTCAGCAGCCCTGTCTCCTCACCCCAGAAGAACTGGATTTTTGTTTGTATGTGCTCGCACGTGCCTGTGCACATTTGCCTCATGAGTGCAGGTGCATGAGGTTGCCAGAAGAGGGCGTCAGATACCTTGGAGCTGCAGCTTCAGGCATTTGGAAAGTCTCCCAAAATGAATGCTGGGAGCCAAACTCAGGTCCTTTGGAAGAGCATGAAGTGCTCTTAATCACCAGACATTTCTCCAGGCTCTCTGGAAAGCTTTTAAAGAATTATTAGAATAATCAAGTTAGATAATATGCCTTAAAGACCTTACACAGTAAATTCTGTGTCTTCTTGGGGAGTGAGTGGGAAACAGTTAAAGAAAATATGTTAGGTTGTGAGCTGTTCCCGTAACTGGCATGAGAACCTTGACCTTGCTGGTGATCAGTTGTGGGACAGCTATTGTGACTAGATCTTGAAATGACTCTTCTTCTCCACCTCCTTCCAGGCACCTGGATCACGATGTAAGTATGGCTATAATTACGAGTGACGTCACTTCAATTTAATTTTAATTATTTAAAAATTTGTAAACACTCCAGGAAAACCTCATGAAGTTGCAGAACCAGCTCATTTTTGAGCGGGACCAGGGAGCCAACATTTGCAATTATGCTCATTACAACATCCATTCTCTCAAACTAACCACTCTGATTAACCAGAAATCACTCTCACTGGGAGCCAGTGGAGCTGGCAAGACTTGTTACAGCCCTTGAAAAATGATTAGGAAAATATAAATGAAACCCCATATTCACAAAGAGCCAGAAAATCTTCAGCCAGAATGTACACTTGAAGAAAAAGAAAAAAAAATCCTTCACAAAACATAGACATTCATAAACGTTTATTTGGAAGATTGATTTCTTGGAACCCACCCTGACACAGGTGCATTTGTTTGGAGTGTGAGAGAAAGTGAGCTGCACACTATCCACGGTCGCAGGGACACTCACTGGTCACTTGGTCAGTGAGCGTCTAACACGCGCTAAACCCTATGTGGTACGGCATGAGTTGTGCTGCAGTCAGCCTCACAACCAAGACTCATGCTGGACTGCAGCGTCCCTGTGATTCAGTCTGCCATCAGATCCTGTAGTCACCCGTCCTTCTGCTTCTGCCGTGGAATACTACTTTAAGATGTGTTACTTTTGTCCATGTTGTGGAACATGTGTTTTAATGACACAAAGACATGTTGCATTCCTTTACTTTGCATTTGTTTAATTCTGTGAAGTTGTGTTACTTTGCCTGTCTAAAACACCGGATTGGTCTAGTTTAAAGCTGAGCAGCCCATAGCGAGGCAGACAGGATAGGTGGGGCTGGTAGGCGGAGAGTATAAATAGAAGGAGAAATCTGGAAGAAGAAGAGGAAGGAGCAAAAGATCAAGGAGCAAGAGAAGAAGGGCCCAGCCACCCCGTTACATACGCAGCCATGCAGTCAGCCACGGAGTAGGAGTGAAGGTTAAGATGTACAGAAGTAAGGGAAAGATAAAAGCCCAGGGGCGAAAGGGAGATAGGATAATTTGAGAAAAGCTGATTAGAAACAAGCCAAGCTAAGGTTAGGCATTTCTATGTAATATTAGGTCTCCACATGTATGGTTTATTTGGGAGTTGGGTGGTGTTTCCCCAAAGAGAAATGAGTAAAACCCAGCAGCAACATGCTTCATCACGAGTGAATATAGTATGGCTTGTTGCAGTGATCAAAGTCACATAATTTTATTAGAAAATGTTTTCCTCTTTTCATATGTATGTGTATGATATTCATGTGTATATGGATGTTTACATCTATCTATTTCCTCAAAATGCAAACATTTCCACCTGGAGGAGAGAAGCTCACAAGACTCAGAAAAATATGGAAATTGACAAGGCCCAGAAAGCCCACAAAGCTTAGAAGACTCACAAGGCAGGGCTCTCACCATAGATTTTATAAGCACATGTCCTTATGCATATATAAATATGTAAATCCTTTTATATAAATATAAACCTCTCACTTGTCTTATATTTATATACATGTATGCATATATGCATATATATATATGCACATGTGTCTTATGTTGTATATGCTGGCTCCTCCTAAAAGTTCTCTCTCTCTTTCCTCTCTCTCATATATATACATTTGTGTGTTTGTATATGTGTATATATATGCATATATGTAGAAAATCTTCCTATCTACCTAAACAATAAATCTCTCAATTGTTTTATATACATATTTCAATATATGTATATATGCATAATACCTCTCATATATACAAGCCATCGAGAAGTTGAGGCTTGTTTGGTGGTTTCATATTCAAGAAGATTAGGGCGCTCCAGGGATTTGCCCATTGTGAGTTGCACACATCCTGAGGCAGGCCTTTCGGTGACACAGCTGCCTTGGAGCCACCACTGCTCCAATAACTCAGTAAGCTCACGTGATCTCATCGGCTCCCCAATCTAGATTTGGGAGGTGGCTTTTGGCTACCACTGGTGGCACCCTGTCTGTGATGGACACTCATTTGTCCTCTCACCAGGGAAAGGACACACAGGTTGGCCTTATGTGAGGTTTAGGACACAAGAGGAAGATTTTTTTGGGGAAGTATTTCCACAAGGAATAGGAGGAATAATCATAACCACTGTTATCAGTCATCGTTATAAAAGTCATCAAATTTCTATGATTTTCTAAACACTGTTTAAGCTCCTTTTAAGCATCCCACCAGTGGAGAGCCATGTGTTCTTGAGCAGGACTAAACCTGCTCAAGGCTTTGTCATCATGGTCCAAACAAGAATAGAGGCCAATCGGGGCAGAACAAGTGGCCGGTACCAGAGTTAATGCTAGTTTTTCTAGTCTCGAACTGTGTGCTCATTTTGGGACTTCCGTCTCCATGCATTCATAACCCTTAAAGGAATTAAATTTCCATCATCAAACAATGTACAAAAAAGCAAGATTTCAAAGTGTTGATGACTTCAGGAAAGCACCCTTGCCAAGTTAACTATTGTTTTGCATACCAACTGAATGACTGTAATGTGAGGTCTCCATGTGGGTGTCACTTACACCCTCTCTCGAGGAGGACACTCTTACGGCCCAGCAAGAAAGAGCTGTGTGAAAGAGGAGAATGCCGGTCTTCCAGCAATACATAGGCATATGTGCTGGTCCTGGGGTGCTAATGGTGGAAGAGAGGAATTTATTTCACGTGACTCGTGAACTCAGGCCATATAGTCTGGGCCTGGCCTTTTCTCGCCTATTGTCTCGCGTTGTCTCCTTTCTATCGCCAGCCCTTGTGCTTTCAGTCCTAGGACCTCAGTATGCACGGGTCAACACAATCCTGAGGTCATCAGTGTGTGAGCCGAGGAAAACTGACCTCGGACATGGGGCAATTTCCTGGACCATGGTTGAATAACTAAAGGTATGAAGATTATGAGCAGGGCCTTCAGACATTCCAATAGTATGGGGACGGGTAAAGGCCAATGCTGCCGGGGCAATTCAGTAAGTCTATAGATTACTTAGGAGACTTAATTGGCACCACTGGTGTTGGCTTTTC
Source organism: Microtus ochrogaster (assembly GCF_000317375.1). NCBI lineage: Eukaryota > Metazoa > Chordata > Mammalia > Rodentia > Cricetidae > Microtus > Microtus ochrogaster. The sequence goes on along the minus strand of NC_022013.1, from coordinate 4,360,290 downwards.
TTGGCTTTGACTGCCATGGTCCTTCCACAATTTATAATTCAGTGTACAATGTGTATAATGGGGTTCTCGCAACTTCTCCAATGTTCTTGATTGTTCTTCCCTGGGAATATGAGCACTTGAAGGAAGGGCTGTCTTTCTTTTGGTGACATTTCTCTGAGAGTCCCTCACATTTGGCATAGTCTAGGTTCCAAATCTAGGACTCTGCAGAATTGTATTCATAGGCTGCATATAGACGAGTCAGAGGTCAGGAAGGGAAAAGGCTGACGAGGGGTCTGCCGAGCAGGCACTGTCTTTTTAAAATGAAAGGAATAAGAAAGGGATCTGGCGAGGGGAAAAAGAGAGATGGCCTTCTGCTGAGGAGTTTATTTAGGCAGAAGGAAAATAAATGAGCAACCTTTGCACGACTCAAGACCTGCATTCCCCTGCCTAATAGAAAGTAATCTTTCCTATTTGTGAAATGAAAAACCACACAAAGATGATAATACTCTTTGTACTAAATCTATTTGGGTTAAGGCACAACAAAATTTTCTCCATTCGCTCATCTCAGCCCAGAGTATAATACATGAGATTGAAATTCGGAGCACATTACCCATGCTGCTATTTATCCTCAGAGACATTCATCTGGGCATATTTTCTACATTTTTCTATCAAACATGTCCCTTAGGAATCAGACACACATTCCTTCGGGAATTGGCCAACAGCAGTGTTGTAAAATGTTGACTAACTTCCTGAGTGATGAGCTGAACCAAAGGTCACTTATATTAAACATGCATCAGCCAACAGCTTTTGATGGTTAAAAAGATTTGTTAACCTTTCTTTGTCTGATTTCATTGCACACACAAAGAGAGAAGGAGAGATAAAAGTATTCCCTTTGAAGTCTATGTGGGGCCCAGTGCACTTGTGAAATTCTTTGAGACTCTCAGAGGGAAGTACTGTTGGAATCATTAAAATTTAGAGAACCTTGGGAATTTGAATCCTTTAATACTCTAAAGGTAATCAGATTAATGGATTTTTCCCCCTTAGTTAATCTTGTCAAGGGTCTGGGTTGCTTAAGATCAGATGTTTTTCACTTCTCTATAGAAAATAAAACCAACTTGAGACTTTGAGAAATAAAAACCAACTTCCTAATTATTCCCTCTGTGTGGTCCTTGGAGACAAACACTGATGGGGGGTTAAACTTATTCTTTAACTAATTAAACTCTTCTTCTTTAATTAACCAAACCTCACAACCTTACTTTACAGACAACTGGCTTTATTACAAGGGGAATAATTTCAGTGTATTTAACTCCGTCTTACATCATTTATCCGATGAAGCCCATCACATTCAAAGGGTGGGGAGTGAGAACAGTGAACGGGGAAATGGGCGGGGCCCGTTCTGGCTCACTGGCCCTGGAGAATACCATGCTGTACTGTTAAGCCCCAAGTGCCACAGAATGAATGATCTGAAGGTGCAGAAGGCATGCTATCTTAGTTGTGACTTCTTTTGCTGTGAAGAGACTCTATGATCACAGCAACCTTTTTACAAGAAAAGCATTCAATTATGGTGGCTTAAATTTTCCGAGGTTCAGTCTACTACCATCATTGTGGGACACGGCAGCATGCAGGCAGACTCGGTGCTGGAGAAGCAGCCGAGTGTCCTAAGTCTTGACTTGTAGGCAACAGGAAGCGAGCTAAGATACAAGGTGTGGCTTGAGCATCTATGAGACCTCAAAGCCCACCTCCACAGTGACATATTCCTCTAACAAGGCCATGTAGTAATAGGAGTGGTGGGGCTGCTCCCCAGCACCCCGCTGCCCTCACGGCTAGCTTTATACCCTAAATAATTACACGGACACTGTATTCTTTTAATCACTGCTTGGCTCTTTAGCTCTAGCACTTTTCTCGGCTAACTCTCGCTCCTGGACTAACCCATTTCCAATCATGTGTGTCGCACCCCAAGGTGCGCTTACCGGGAAGATTCTAGCCTACGTCCATCCTGGGTCGGAGCTTCATCGCGTGTGCCTCAGAGAGCAGAGCTCTCGCCTCTGCCCGAAAGAGTGGAGCATCGTGTCTCTCTGAGAGGAGAGCTGTGGAGTCTGACCTCACTTCCTCTTCCGCCCAGCATTCTGCTCCGTTCACTCCTCCCCCTACGTTCTAACCTATCAGGGCAAGCAGCTTCTTTATTTAATTAACCAATGGCCTTCCTCCATCAAGGCCACACTTACACCACCTCCTAATAGTGCCACTCCCTTTGAGGACCATTTCCTTTTAAACCACCAGACGTCCCATCTTGGCTCTACCACCATCCCTTGTTTTGAGCACCTCAAATTATTGATGTTCATAATTGAAGTCCATAGCAAAACCATGATCAGGTATCTTACAATACAATGCAAGTAAGGGTAAAATCATCTGCTCTTCTGAGATGGGTTACTGTACTGTAAAAGATTCAAATGTCAATCCTCTAAATTGCCCTATTTATTTTTGAGCTGGGGGCAGATGAAAATGATGAATTTAGAATACATGTATATAGGATGTAGAAAGATGAGCTAGAGGGATTGCTCATTCTTCCCTTGAAAGCAAGAGTATCCAAGTTTGATTCCCAGAAAATACATTAAAAAAAGCCAGACATTGTGATGTGCTTGTACTCCCACCACTGAAAGGACAGGGACAGGTGAACCCTGGAGCTTTCTCAGATTATTTTGCGAGCTACAAGCTGATGTAAGAAAAAATGGGCAGCATCTGAAGAACATCCTCTGGCCTCTTTAGGCACACACATATATGTACACACACACACACACACACACACACACACACACACACACACACACACATGAAATAGGTGTGAGAGAAAAGTGGGACTAAAAAATCATTTAGTGTCCTGATTGAATATTTTCAGCCTTCAGATGGAAGAAAATGAGACCCATACTGTTCAAATGAAAGACCCAAGCTCTACAGGCATTTCCTCCAATAAAACATTACTAAAGTCTACAGAGTTCCAACCTGTACTTCTTCCTGCAACCAGAGATGTCTTCTAAAATATTCTGAGAATACTTGGGTCACTGTTTTGAGAAGTGCAAGTTGACTTCTAGACTGACAAGTCATGGACTTGGGTGATGAAATTAACAGATCAATAAATCAATCACCTGGTATCTTTCTGCCTTTCAAAGTAGACAAATCAGGAAACCACAGGCTAGACATGCATCAGTACCTCACCTGACACTGTCTGGAGCCAGACCACAGTGCACAGGAAGCCTGACTTGCAAGCTGATGAGTGAGAATGGGCACAAGGACCAGGGGCTGGTTTCCCATCTCTGTACAAAAGTGTGTGACTTTGGAAGCTGTGATGAGCAGTGGGGTGGGAATGCAGAATTCGCCTTTATAAGAAAACAATCTGCTTGGCTGGATATGATGATGAGGGGTTAACACAAGACACTCAAGCAAGGGGACTGTGATGGCTAATGTTAAATGGCAAATTGTCCTAACTTGGAATCAGCTGAGAAGACAGTCTCTCTTAAAGAACAGGTTAGTTCAGGTTTGCCTGTAGGGGTGACTACAGGGGACAGTACTGATTGTTAATCGGCAGGGAAAGACCAACTCTGTGCAGATGACAATATTCCCTAGGCAGGGCCTCATAGACTTTAGAAAAGATGAAAAACGACATAAGAGCAGGCAGGCATGGATGAGTCTATTTGTTCTTGACTATGGATATGATGCCACCTGTAGCATGAATAATAAAAACTCACAGACAGATATTGGGGTTCATCCTGAAATCCGGAAAGGCAAAGCAGCCAAACCATTAGAAAAGTCTTATCTCTACCAAGGCTGGGAGACCAAAGAATGAGCAGACTAAGCTTCTCTCTCCTCCCATTTTATATTCCCGCTAGTGCTGGCATTAAGGAGTGACTCCCAGTACTGGGATTAAAGGCATAGGCCCCCCTCACCTGAATTTGTTTTTGCATTAATATTATGTAGTCCAGAGTAGTCTTGAACTCACAGAGCTCCATCTGCCTCTGTCTTCCAAATCCTGGGATTAAAGGTGTGTGTTACCATTACCTGACTTCTAATGGCTTTAGCTTTGCCTCTGGTCTTCAGGCAAGATTTATTTATTAAAATACATATAATATACCACTATAGCCACTAGCTGCTTGAGTTCCTACTTGGCTTTCCCCACAATAATGGCCTTGAACTGTAGGCCCAATAAATGCCTTCCTCTTTCAATTGTTTGTGATTAGGACGTTCTAACACAGCAACAGAAATGAAAGTGCAGGGACACTTGGCTTCCAGGTCTCAGTCAAAGAGAGAAATAACATAAAATAAAATAAAATAAAATAAAATAAAATAAAATAAAATAAAATAAAATAGAGACACAGTTAGTTAAAGAGGAAGAAAAATCCTTAGGATCTTTTGAACTGCTTCCTGAGACAGATAGTCAGAAAGAGAGAGGTCAAGAGATACAGGGGGAAAGATTGGAAGGAAAGGAAAGTGGCATCTGGAAGTGAATTTGAGTTCCTGCTCATCTCAAGTACAATCTTCCAAGCAAGGAAATGAGCTCCCTGATGCCTCTACCTTCCCTGGGGCACCCAGGAAGCCAGTCCTCCCAGTGCCTTCTGGGCTCTAGTCCTTGGAGAGGATTTACAGTAGACCAGCTAAATATGGTCCCCCTTTCCAGATGTACTCATCACACCCAGCAGCATGCTGTGCAGAAAGCATGACATGTACCAGACAGAGGTTTCCCCTGTTGGTTGGGAGCTTGATATCTCTACTCAGTTTTTGCCCAGGTCCTTGGCAGAGTTAAACTGTTTGCTGTAGAGATAAATGGTAGGAAGGTTATTGCTACCTCCTTGCTGTCCTCGTTGAAACTCTACTTGAAGATTCTTAGTTTCACAATTAATTTTTTCTTTCTGAGAGCTGATAAAATGGCCCATTGGCTGGGAGCTCTTGCTACACAAGCATGGGATCCCTGGTTGGGATCCACAGAACTCACTTAACAAAGCAGGCATAGCCGTGTGTGCCTGAAACACCAGAACTTTGGGGGGTATGGGTAGGAAGACCACAGGGACTCGCTTAACGCCAAGCAGCCAGCTCAATGAGGGGTTATGTCTAAAGGAAACAAGGTCAAGTATGATAAAGCAAAGCACCTGGCATTCTCCTTTGGTTCCTGCAGATGTGTACTGGCAAACTCATACCCACACATCTGCACATATGCACCTGCCCACACAAGTGCCCATATACATATACCTGCACATTTATACCTGTACACACACATGCTTACACACATATACCTGCACATGCACACACAAGTACCCACATGAATACACCTCCACATGCACATACTCATATGCATACACTTGTACACGTATACCTGCACATAAGTCCCCACATGCAAATACCTGCACATGTGTACCTGCACACAAGAACCCACATGTACCATGCATGTACCTGAACACAAGAACCCACATGCATACACTTGCACATATGCACCTGCACATTCATGTACTCACAAGCATGTACATGCCCCGCCAAATACAATTTCTTTCTGAAACCTAGCTTGCCTAAACAAATACAATTTATTTGTATAATTTTATAAATTTATTAAATACTTATAAATAAATGCAAAGTTCACCTTTATTTACTCTGACCCTATTTCTGCCGTGCATGGCCATGCAGGTCAAAACACATCTAATCACTTCTCGTATGTTTTCTCCACTCTTTGGAAAACTTCCATTTCATTTTTTCAAGTGTAGGTTGCCTACAGATTTTCAAAACAATCTCCTGTTCCTGTCATATTCACAAAATGTTGGTTTTGGTGACTAAAGAAAGACGTTTTTGCTGAGCTGCATTATAAACTGTTTAATTCTGCCTCCTCCTTAATTCTTACATAATTTATTTAGACTGAAGAGGAGATACATGAAAGTATTTCTCAAAACATGAAATACAGATTTTAGTATATGACAAAGTGTATATCATTTAATGTCCAAATTCCATGCATTAGTGACTCTTCCTATGACTGTGATAAAAATTCCCTGGGGAAATCTACCTAGGGAGGGAAGAGTTAATTTGGCTCACAGTGTGTAGATACAGTCCATCCTGGTGGAAAAGACATCATGGCAGCAGGTCACATGACATTCACCCTCAAGGGGCAGAGAGATGACATTGGTACTCAGCTCACTTGCTCCCAGCCACAGAATGGAGCCACCCATACTTAATGTAGGTCATCCCACCTCAATTAATTTAATCTAGAAGCTCCCTTATAGATACTTCTAGAAAAGTGATTCTCAACCTTCCTAATGCTGTAACCCTTTAATACAGTTGCTCATGCTGTGGTGACCCCCAACCAAAAGATTATTTTCATTGCCACTTCATAACTGTAATGTTGCTATGGTTATGAATCATCATGCAAATATCTTTGTTTTCCAGTGGTCTTATGTGACCCCTATGAAAGAGTTGATCAACCCCAAAGAAGTCACAACCCAGAGGTTGATAACTGTTGTTCTAGAGGTTTATCTCCTAGGTGATTCAAGACCTTGTCACACTACTCATCAGTATTACCCGCCACAAGTATCATGAGAAATTCAAACTCGAATCCTTCCCTCTGGGTAAACATGAATGCATGCATGGCGCAGAATGTCAGGGTAGCTTATAGATCCCAGTCCTTAGTGTTTATCAGAATCAAGGAAGGCGGCTAAGACACGGCAGAGGCTAGGCACAGAATTTAACTATCCAACCGAAAAAGAAAGTGCAAGCGCCATTTCATAATTCTGAAATTTTTATGGGTCACTTTTCTTATAATTATGCATGTGTGTGTGTGTGTGTGTGTGTGTGTGTACATAAATGTGGGTGCTTATAGATGTCAGAAGTGGGTGTTGGATGCTCTGGGGCTGGAGTTACAGAAGGTTGTGAACTTCCTGATGTGGCCACTGAGTACCAAATTCAGGCCCTAAGCAAAAAGCAGTTTTTACTCTTAATCACTAAGTCATCTCTTCACCCTCTTCACCCTAGTTCTAAAACGTTTTATCCAAGGATGTTTACTTAGAATTCAGTTATCCCCTCCACAAACCTTATTCAATACAGTGTTTAGGATACAGGAACAGGAGACAGTCCTGTGCCAGAGTGGAGAAAGCAGGTACAGACATAAACATAAAATAGGGTTGTTGTGAAAACCCTTCCCTCGGGGGAGAGTAAACAGTCCCCTGTACCTTCAGAAGGTTTCATTAAGAAGCCAAAGTAAGGTTCCACCAAAGTCCATCTGGAGAACCCAGGAGCACACTAAGGTAACTTACAGAGCATGAGGTGAGGCCTTCCTAGAAGGAGTATGTCAGACTTGAGAGCAGCCACACTGGATCCACATGCACAGGGGTGGAGCTCCTTGGTTAACCTTCCCCAACATATATACACCAGCACTTGTAGGGACTGCGGAGGCCATTTGTAAGTACGGCGGCATGACATACAAATTGCTGGGAAGAGTAGCTGGATACCCAGGCCCAAGAAACCTCCAGCACACCCTCCATCCACAAGAGAAGGCAAAGTGTTCATCTGCTCCCTCGTAATTAATGTAAGCACAGCTGATCTGATGAGGACAGCAGCTGCTTTGCTTAGAGAAACCCGTTCTATAAGAGTGGACTAGGATAGGAAAGACAGACAGACAGACAATATTCTAGTAGAGACAGACAGGCTGAAATGTTACCTAAGCATCAGTGTAAAGAGGAACACTTTTCTCTGGCCTCATGAACACCAAAGCCTGCCATGGTCTCACTGAGAAGGTTGTATTCCGAAGAACCACCTGAGTTCGCAATATTCTAACTAGAGTTAATGTCACGTCAAGATGGCCAGTGTCCTACAGTCTTACAAGATGTAAGTGGAGAGAAGTCACATGATGTCGAGTAATCCGAAGAAGAGCATCCACTGCTGAAGACAATGTAGTTCTGAATGAGTCGAGTTCATTTAAACTGTTCCCACTCTCATCAGGCCAGTTTGGCACGGCCTGAGAAATCAGATGTCCTAGAGGCCATCATGAATCATCTTTCAACAAGATGATTAGCCGTGTGCTGACATTTACTAGAGGGTTAGTTTTCCCCATAAACAGATATTATCACTCCATCACATAAAATGAAAAGGCTATGGACCCAGGCTACAGGGGCTCTCAGCTAAAAACCACAATCTTGAATATTTCTGCATATAGCTTTTCATTTTTCTCTTTAGTTCCCACTTCTAGAAATCTATTAGGACTATTTTATATTTATTTAACTAGTCCATTATTATTTGGAAAACCAAATGACGAGAAAGGAAAAAGAAATTGTATGTGATGGTCAGTTTCAACTGTCAACTTGACACAACCTTGAACCAACATAAGAGAATCTCATAGAAAGATTTCCTAGATCGACCTGGGCTATGGGCATGTCTTTGGGTGCTCGTCTTGCTAACTGATTGGAAGGCTCAGCCACTATGGGTGGCACTGTTCCCTAGGAAGGGAGTCCTGAACCGTGTGAGTACAGAGAGGTTGCTGAACTCAAACACTCATTACTCAGTTTCTCTCCACTCTGGACTGTGGATTTGACTGCCCACTTCAAGTTCCTGCCTCAACTTTCACTGTAATACTGGAGTAAAACCTGGAATTGGAAGTCAAATAAGCCTGTTCTCCCCATGTTGCATCTGATCACAGCAACAGAAGTGAACATAAGGCAGTATTACATCACAAAGGGCAAAATTAGAGGAGGGCATTGCTTCATTAAAACTTCAAAGTAGCAGCCAGGTGGAATCCTGTGATTGCTCCAAATGTCAGGAGGAGAACTGCAGTCAGCTCAGCCAAAGTAGTTACCTTGGTGACGTTCAACAGAATGAAAACTCAAAAATGGGGTTAGGGAAATAACCCAGGTAATAAAGTGCTTGCCACAGAGGCTTGAGAGCCTGAGTTCAATCCTCAGAGCCCACATAAAAAGAGCAGGGTGTGGTGATACATGCTTATAACCCCATTGCTGAGGAGACAGAGACAGGTGGATCATGGGGGTTGGGCCAAAGAAAGGAAAGCCCCTAGTCAAACCATTGATCTTTAGGCCAGTGAGGGAAGTCTTAAACAAGAGCAAAAACCAAGGTGTTCTGAAGAATAGCCTTTGACATCTTGCCTCTCTAGTCTCTCTCGCTCTCTCGTGTATACAGTAATCTTACAGTCTTTAGTGAAAGCATCTCAAAGAGGACTTGAAAGGGTTAAGAAGAGAGTTGAGCCAAGCTTTAAATAAGCTGAACCAATTTCTTCCCATCCCCAAGGATAGAGGATGGCGCAGGACCAGCCACTTCAAAAAGGCCAGAGGATGACATGCTGCATGATACCAATTTATTTAAATGTTAAAGAACAAAGATTCCATTTTATATTGATTCAAACAAAAATGATGAATGCCAAAACAAAAGAAAACAGACGTTAACGGCTGCAGTCCATTTGAGCTCCGTAACACACATACTGAAGAAGCGCCGAGAAAGTGGCATGACATTTATTGCATTATTTAGGCTGTTCACCAGCTATTTTCACTCCAAGTCTTATTGTATCATCCAGACGAAGAGCTGCTGGGAAGCATAACTCACAGATATGGCACGTGTCTCTTTGGTAAGAGTATAGCTGACCTTCTGGAGAGGTCACCTAATCTTCCATCAGACCCAGCAGCACCCGAGGCTTGCTGCCTTCCACAGAGGGCTTCCTGAGCTTTAATTAGAAGAGCTAATACTTTCTTCTTACATCTGCTTGGAACTGTTTTTAAAAAACAAGAGAAGAGGCCGAGAGTGAGACCTCTTTCTTTCTGTCTCTGCTTGATTCGTAACTCCAGAATTACTACGACAAAAACACTTGACAGAAACAAGGGACGAAGGTGTTATCTTGGCTCACAGTCTCAGAAGTGGGAGTCCATGGTGGCTGTGGAAACATGGTGGGGAGAGCTTAGGTCCCAGCTTAGGAGAGGATGCTCACATCATAGCAGACCCGGAAGCAGGGAAGAGATGAATCCTATACTCCATTCATATTTATGCTTTCTTTCTTTTCTTCTTGCCCAGGCCCCTAGCCCATGGGGAAAGGATGTCCACACTCAAAGTGGATATCTCCCTCCATTAACTCCCCTCGAAGCACCTAGAATGTACCTCATTATGTCCTAGATGATCTTATATCCAGTCAAGCTGACAAGGAAGATCAACCATGAAGTGTTTCGTGTTTTACTTAATTTCTTCAATATTCTTTGATTTCCCGTGTTATCTTGAAACTTAGACTGGAGTCACATGACTGGATTTTCTGACTGGTGTGGATTACTGTATCTATAACATCTTCTCTATGACCCCATCATCATCTGCAGTGTTTGGTTGTTGTTGCTTTGTTTTGATTTTATTCAGATTCTCCCTGTCCCCACCATGGGTGAATCAATTCTTCCTTCTTCATAAAAATGTCCGTGAAGGCAGTGTCACCTCATTAAACAGTTCTTTCTCCACTGTAACAATTTAGTCTTAAAATCTAACACACTTGCTATTCTCTATCTGTGATAAAAACACTCTGACAAAAAAAGCAATGTAAGGGAGGGAAGGGTGAAGGCGTAAGTCGCAAACAATGCCCCACCAGTTTGGAATTATGATTAATAGGGTGATATTTATTTAAAGGGGAAAAAACTTACAGATAACCGTCCCAGACAACAGCCCTCTGCACAATCAGGAAGGAGTCTAGTAGCCGGAAACGGAGCAGGAAGAGAAAAGGGGCGAGAAGGGAAGTAGCCACTGTTTTAAAGGGAGAGAGACCACGCCCCAATGGGCTGGTATCTCAGCGGCTATAGGCTGGAGGAGCGAAAGGACCTCCCACAACAGAAGGGTTAGTTCCGGCCCATACTCCCAGGTTACAGTCTATGAGTTAGGGAAGTCAGGGCAGGGATTCAGGCAGCTACTTGAAGCAGAAACCCTGGAGGAATGCTGTTAGGTAGCTCTCTCATTAGCCTTATGACCAGCTTGCTCTCTATGCAGCCCAGGACTTCCTGCCTAGGGACGGTGTTGTCCACAATGGGTGGCCCTACAACAATTACCATTAAGACAACCTCCCCCCCTCCCAGATTCTCCCACAGCCAATCTGATCTCGACAATCCCTTGACTGAGATGTTTTTTCAGATCTGTAAACCATATCAAATCAGGACAGACAGCTTTTTGTTCTCTAATTGCACCTTGTTCTAGAATGTTACATCATACTCAGGATTTGATTAATATCACTAAAACTTACTAATGCGTAAACTTCAATTTTTCTTTAAATATTTAAGGTTGAATCAAAGGAAAAAAAGCCAATTTGCTTTTTTTAAATGCTACATCTGAAGTTTCCATGTTCGTTGCTTCTCATCTGTTAATCCCATGTAAAATAATAAGTAAACTGAGGAGTAGGGGTCACACTCACTATAGCCTGGATTGTAAAAGACTAAGACAATTTATGTTAGTGTTTAAGGTGATAAACATTGGTTAAATAGGAATTATTAATAGTAACTAAAGATTATTTCTCTTGGACATTAGTGGACTGAGGACGGATGATTGACCGTGGCACGTGTGTTAGCAAATTTTAGCCATCTGCTCTGCACAGAGATCCTTGAGCCCAAAGTGGAACATGAAAAATTATTTATCTTTGATTACATGTGCAGATTCCCAAGAATAAGGAAAAAATAAAGGAAACAGCAGGCCCTCTTCTTTCAGATTATCAGTCTCTTAATTAATCTAATGGCTCACAAGGCTGGATTCACTACAGTCAGAGGATGCTCCCTCTCAGAACACATGGTGGGATGCTGAGATAAGTTTGCATAGCTCTTTCTCTGTTCTGTAATGCTGTGGGATTGGGAAGATCCTCCCAGCAACAAATATGGTCTTCCACATGGTGTATACGAGATGCAAATTGGGTCATGCCTGAAATCTATTACATATATCATGACAACTTTCTGTCATTCATGACTCTACATATCATCTACAAAGGCAGATGTGGTAGTGGCTATGTTCTAGAAAAGAAAAAGACAAAATATTTTCCTTCATGTGTATATGTGTTTGTGTGTGTGTACATGCATACAATTGTGTATGTGTATCTGTATGCAAGTCAACATATGTGTGCATATATGTGGTACCAGAGGCCAACATCAGGTTGTCCTTTTCCATTACTCTCTACCTGTTTCTGTTACTATTGCTGTCTGCCTGCTTGTTTTTGAGGCAAGACCTCTCATTTTTACCTGGAGCTCATTGATTTGTCTGGCCTGCCTGTCACTGAGCCCCAAGGATCCACCTGTTCCTGCTTCTTCAGGTCCATAACTATGAGTTTATGCTACCACATCCATTTGCCTTTATGTGGGTTCTTGGGTTCAAACACAAGTCTTCAAGCTTTAACAGAAAGCACTTTTAACCCACCGAGTTATCTCCCCAACTCCCATTGGGAGGGATCTCTCCAAATGCTTATTGGGGAAAAAAGAAATCTTACTGGGGGGAAAAAAGGCCTTTTTGGATAAAATACAATTGTATGGATTCTCAACAAATACAGCTATCATGACATGTGTGAGAAAGAAATAAAAAAGGAACTTATGCCAAGTTCCAGGTATCACCAGGAAGAGAAAGCACTGAAGGAAAGCATTCAGTGACAGTATGTTTTACAGCCATGCGTTCCTGTGTACATTTTCATGGACAAGCGTGATCAAAAAATAAGAGGCTATCTTCTCTCTGATTCTCCCGTTGTCACTAAAATCCACTTTCCAGCCACCTATCCTCCCTCCCCCTTTACTTCAGAGCCCTCTGAAGCTAAAGTAGTGAAGCTGAATGGAGATTCTAGAGTGGACCAATTTTCCTTTCTTAGGAGCAAGGAAGATAAATGTGCACGCTGCAGGAACGAGTAATCGCTGTGCCATGATGGACACGGGGAGAACAGCCATCTCTCTTCTCACAGGACAGAACCAAAGATTTACTGCAAGGCACACTTTGGGCAGACTTCTGAATATCTTATAACTCGCTGATACTGTGCTCTTCCCCAGTGAGCTTCAGCATCCACACCAGCTCCTCTCTCTTGGTGGACAAGGAGGCTGCCAATTAATCCCTTGACTCCCCTGCTAGCTGCTTGCACTGGAGAATCAACAGAGCTGTGTCCTGACAGCCAATGAGAAGCTAAAGAAAGGCAGATTTCCACATCTACAAAGTGTCAAATGTGCAAATGGCTTTGTTTTCATTTTTATTTCATTGACGGACAGAAAAAACTGGACTCTGCCTTAGAGTTAGCGAAATTCAGAGCATGTGGGCTAATCGTCTGGGACTTCATGTATTCACATGCCATATTCGCATGTCCTTCTCCAAGATTTCCTTCTTGATAAGGATGCACTTCTCAATCATCTAGCAATGACATACATGTATAGAATGTGTTTCAGGGATCTCCATCACCATCACCTCACTGCCCGCCCCTCCTGCTGGACCTATTTTTACCAATACATCCCTTCTAACTTTTGAGTCTTTGTTTATTTTGTGACCCACTGGGTTTAATTACAGTTGCTTCACGAACATGAGCTGGGCTTATTCACAGTAGCAAAGGCAACTGAAGAAAATGTTTTCCTCCCCCAGAAGCCACTGATAGCCTATAAAACTGCAGACAGAGGCAGAACACCAGGCCTCTGTTCAAGAACACCTTCCTCCATCAGTGGTGGGATGCTGACAGGTCCTATCTTATGAATATCCTGGGGCAGTAACTGCAGCTGCTTGGTGTTCACGTGTGCAAAAGGCATATCATGTCCTGAAGATCATGCTTTGCAGCACCACTCATATCCTCCAGTGCTTCCATTCTTTCCACGTCAAATCTTTCCTAGGAGAGAAGCTTGTATCTCCATTGCACTGTTAAATTGGGATGGATAAAAGAGAGTCTTCACACCCCATGTCACAGAACCAGATGAAGAGCAGAGCTGGCATGCAGAACCTAGCTTGAAATAGTTACAGAGGAAAAGCCTATACAAGCCTGGCCTTCTGGGGCTGCCAAAGCTCTTCTTTGTAGCTGAAGAAGAAAATAAAAGTGAAGAAGAAAGAAAAGACAGATGAATTCTCAGAGGTGTATGGAGATAAAATTCATAGCTACCTAAAGTTCCCACATGTCTGAGACCTTACCACTTGGGCCTGGTGGCCACTGGGTCACGATACCTCTTTGTCTTGGATCAAATACACATTGGTCTCTCACAACCCACACACTTTCCTCTGTGTTTCAAATACCATTTCAAGGGTGTCAGGCCCATCATCTTTAGACACGTTTAAATGAAAACATATATCCCATGTCAGGCCAAATGTGTAAAACACTACTGAAATCTGGCTGAGCTCAACTTCTGTGATGAACTTTAAAGATAAGATATGATTGCTCCAAGAGGTAGTAGTGGAAGCCAGTGGTTATCCATACCTTATATTATCCAAGACTCTGTAACACAATTCTACACTGACAAGGCAAAGCCTTTGAAAAAAATCACATGATCAATTTTAATCTCTATGGTGAAGACAAGAAGTCAACTACTGGCATTATTTTGAGCTTTGATAATGAAATTGAGGGGCTACTGAAATGGTTCCGTTTATAAGTATTTGCTATGCATGCCTAAGGACCTGAGTTCAAGTCCCTAAAGACTCATGTAAACTTGGAAGCATTAAGGTTTATCTATAATCCTAGCCTTGCTATAATGACAATGAAGGTAGCGGTGATTCCCATAGCTCATGAGTCAGCTAACCTCATGTACATGACAAGGAAGGACACTGTCTCAGACAAGGTAAATGATAAGGACAGGAATCTGAGGTCCTCTGAACTCCACATGCATACTGTGGCCAGAATATGCCTTCACACACACACACACACACACACACACACACGCACTCACGCATGCACGCACGCACACACGCACACACACATGCACATGTTCACAAAAGAAAAAGTAACAAGTGAGATACATAAAACCCTTAAAGAAGTTAATGTGCATGCTGTTCCAGGGTGCTATGTGGGAAGTGTTGACAAATATGTCAAAATAAAAGAACAAGGGCAGGTGAGATGGCTCAGCAGATAAAGATGCTTGTCCCCAAGGCAATGACTTGAGTTGTATCCCTGGAACATGGGATGGAAGAAGAGAACTCATTCCCCTGAGTGTTCCTCTGACCTTCCAATTGGCCCTGTGACACATACACATAGACACACAGAAAATAATGAAAAGAATAAGATTTAGCAGTGAAATATTAGGAGAAAAGTTGAAAGCCTAAACTAACCAAGAGTATTAAGACTTCGCACCATGTTGAAGCACAAACATGCCTCTGTAGTCAGGTCCTTGTTGGCTGTGAAAATAGCAAAGCAATTCCCACAGGAAGGTGCTCACACCGTCATTGTGGTTTCCCTTCAGAGGTGCTTACAGATTTGATATGGTGTGTGACTTCATATGGCTTTCATAGCAGGCCTATCAATTTATACATACGACAATTTCTATTTTATTTCTGGGGAGATGGATGCCTAACAACATTAGATTAACTAAAATGCTCTAGAAAATAATGTCCTTGATGAATCAATCTTTATAGTTAATTTGCTTATAAGGTTTAAATAGAAATCACTACAAACCTAGGAGCTGGAGAGATAACTATGCAAACTGGCATCTGGCTCACAGAACTTATATACACGCCTGGAATGGTAATGTATATTGCTTCTTTCATAAAAGAAATTGTTTATTGTATTCATGTGTATATTACATGCTACATGCAGAGATAAAAATGGATGTCAGACCCGATGGAGCTAGAGTTACAGGCAGTGTGAGCCACCCAACATGGGTGCCAGTATCTGAACTGGAGTTCCCGGGAAGAGCGACAAGTGTTCTTTAATGGGGAGCCATCTCTCCAGCCCATAGTGCTATGTGCTTATAACTCCAGGGCTGTGGAGGCAGAGAAGGGGATCTCTGGGTTCTGCTGACCACCCAATCTAGCTGAATGAGTGAGCTCCGTGGGTCAGCAAGAGACCCTATGTTAGAAACTAAGGTGGAGAGTAGTAGAGATAAACATTCAGTGTTCACCTGTGGCCTCCACAGGCATGTGCACAAACTCAATCACACAAGTGTGCATATGCACCTACCTGCACACACATGCATACAAAATACGCCTCTACAAAACTAGAGGATACTGAGTAAACACGGACACCAAGTCCACTAACGGACTCACCCTGAGAAAAGTGAGATGTATCATTTATGTCTAAGTACAATAAACATCCAAACATGTTAGACATATTATAGTTGGCCCTGTCTTTCCCCGTTGCTTTCTTTCTACTTTGAAGAAGTATCAGTAGTTGTGGGCAAAACCCAGGCCCTGTAGAAGGCACCAACTGCACATACCGCTGCTGAGAAGCAAAGCAAGGTTAATGAAATGAACAGCAGAGAGAGATCTGAGTGACTGCAGGGTAATTAATCACAGTGGGAAGTGGCTGCTCTGTGAGCCACTGTTAGGACACAACTATGGGTGAATCAGGAGTCACTGCCTTTCTTAGGGACTAGATGGAGACGTTCCAAAAGTCAAACCTTGGATTTATAATCAATAATTCCATTGTCAGATCATTTACAACAAATGTGTTTATTTAGTTGGCATTGACACGGTACTCAATTTATTATCTCTGAGCTGTTGGAAGTCTTATATATACACTCCCAGCATGCATTTTTACATGCCAGACCCAGCTGCAGTTTCTTGCTTTTTTTTTTTATTTTGGTGAGATGAGTTTACAGAGCCTACCAAGGAGGACTCGACCAGATCATAAATCAAGGGGATGCAATTTCTGATAAGCGAATATGAGTTTCTTCTGGAGCCTTCTGTGACAAGGAGCTGGAGAGCCCGGGGCCTAGCACAAAGCAAATCCCAGGACTTTTCCACTCCCGTTGGCCTCGGGCTTCTTTGTTCTAGAACACACACCACAACTGGCATGCTCTTTCGAAACTTTAGTGTACTTTCCCTCTATTTCCTAGAAAGCAGCTCTTTGGCGTCATCCACCTTGTCTCCCCCACACCTACCTCTCCCAACCCCTGCCAGGATTGCCTTCTTCATATCCAATGGGATCTAAACAAAATGATCAAGATCAATTTTTGATTCTCCATCTGGAGATATGCTTTTACATTTTTAATTCGATCAAAAGTGGGGAAACTTAAGACATCTAATATACTGGACGGGGAAACCACTAACATCTGAGGTCTAGGAAAATACTTTTAAGAGGAAGATCTTCCCTTTCCTAAATGGAAAGAGAGGAGGGGTGGATTGGGGGCAGGAACAGAGATGGGGGGCTGCTGGGAGGTGAGGAGGGAGGGGAAACTGCTGCATGCTGTAAAATAAATAAATAAATTTACTTAAAAAAATTGCTTCCCTTCAGACCAGTCACACTCAGAGATGCTTTGTAGATCTGTCCTTGGTACTGAAACGGAAACTTTCCTTGCCCAGCAACCACCAAACAAATCAGATCCAACCCGCAGGAACAGCTCCCTGAGAAGTCTGTGGAGTTGGTCCCCTCAGAGACAGACTGAACAAAGGGAATAAATTGCAGATGTTGAATAAGCAACTGTTCCACTTCACTCAGGCTTCATGTTAGCACGGGTGTTCATTATCAAGTATAAAGCTATAAGAAAAACATCACTAGGGGATGAAAGAAACTGGGTGCATGGAAATCTGTGACACTTTATGGAGCTGGAATTTACAGCTCCGTTCGCCTGGAAACAACAGTGATTACAGCTTGAAGAAGAGACTTCAAGTGTTCTAATAACTTAACTGTAGGCTTTTGTTTCATTACAGTTTTGCCCATGCAGAGAAATCTTTCTAAAAGGGTCTTCCAGCAACGTGAGTCACATGGATGCCAGAAAGAAAGCCGAACTGAAAAACAACATTTCCTTCTAAGTGGATACTGCCACTTTTGCATGATTATACAACTGAGAAAACAGATTAGGAGAAACTGTTAAAGAGTTTTCTTTTATTGCTATGAAACCCTCTCCAAGAAAAGATAAACTCACAGAACTATTTCAAATGTTGTAAAACGCCTAAGAAAGCCTGGTAAATAAGGAAGTTTTAGATTACTGCTCACATAAAAATAAGTGTTACTGTCCATCACTGCTTTGGGTGGAATAGGCTCCGCGTGAGGAGTGCTGAGAGTCTATAAGGAAAATCGCCCAGGCAGATTCCAATTCAAATTGCACATTGTTTACAAGACAGTTTGCCTTCTAATTTCTCTGAGCCTAGCCTTTGCTAACTACACTCATAAAACTTCTTCTTTCATTTCAATTTCTATTGGAACTTAAAAGTTTATGGGAGTGAGCAGACCAGTCCTTCTGAGGCTATTCAATCAGACTCGGTCTCCTTAGCATCTGTCTAGCATCCCAGTGCCCCAGAGGCTTTGAAAACAATAGCCTTTCTGCACAGCTGCGAACTGGATAACTGTTATCAGGACCACAAGTGGTGTCATTCGGGCTCATCCTCTCATTGAGGGTGGGTTTCTCTGAAAGTTCCTAGAAGAATGTTCTTTTATCTCTAGCCACCAGCCTAAGGAGGCAGGAAACAGTAAATCTGCAATCCAACAGACACGTGCACATTTTTTTTTTAAAGTTCAAATTGCTAAAAATAAAACAGGTATTTTTTTAAAAGCCATTTATGCAGTTTATTTCTTGAGCAGAAACTGTTCGAAGTGAGAACCATACAGAAGCATATAAAGGCATAATGGTGAGAGAGGTACTGTGGCCAAAACACTATACATAGCAACACCATGGTTTCGTGGTACCCAGTCTCCTGTTTGTGGTTGGGAACTGAGCTCTAGGGCTCCCAGATACTGCCACAAGCTTGTGTCTCACTAGCATGACATCATCTCTGATATAATGCATCTTGGGAGTTAGTCAACATTGTCTACAGTGGTATAGCATCTAATTCAAGAATATAGTATAATTTTTATTCCTTTAATATTAATGTTTTGGAAATTATTCTGTATGTACATGTTCAGTGTATGGATGTGTATGTGAAGGCCAGAGGTTATCTTCTCAATCATCTCTTTATTTTCCAAGACAGGCTCTCTCACTGACCCCAGACATCATTGGTTCAGGGATTACAGTTACATGGGTGGTGGATTCCTCATGCTTGTGAGGAAAGTACTTTCCAAAGTGAACCATCTACATAGTCCATCTTCATTCATCGTAATGTGAGAAGCTAGGACTTTCTTTCCTTAGTGTTCAATTGTGAAGAAAATGCCAGGAAGCAATATGTGTAAGTACAACTTTATGAGCATGTGTGTATGTATATATTTGTGTGTGTGTGTGTGTATACATTTCATTCATGAGGTCATTAAAGTAATTAGAGCTGAAAGAAGTATAATTGAGGATGAGGAAAAATTATTAGAAATAAAATAAGGGGAATCCAGAGCTTTAAAACATCAACACAAAGAAAATTAAAGACATTATTGCCAACCTGTAGAAGTCATTTAAAAGTTATGGTGCATGGGCACTGGAGAGATGGCTCAGTAATTGATATCGGCTGCTCTTACTAAGGAGCTAGCACAGATTCCTGAACCTATACACTGGGGGCTTCACAACAACATGTAATTCTAGCTCCAGGGAATCCATCAGCTTCTTCTGGCCTCCACAAACACTGTACTAACGTAGACATGCATATACACACATGCAGTTAGCGAATAGATAAATCAACAACAGTGAAGGTCCGTGAGAGAGAAGTTCTCATCTGAGACAGCTTCCTTATCTTTGTGCTGCTGGTTTCTGTAAGTGTTCTTTCTATTTACCACTCACAAAACAGTCTGGGTCTAAATCTTTAAATACATTTTGCAGTTCTATAAGTAAATTCTAACACCACAAATTCTCTAGATAGATGAGTATCATAAGGGGTAATTTGCCAGCATAACTTATTAAAGATAATTAGCTAAAGAGAGAAAACTTTTGTCATAAGCCACCCTTGTCTATTTTCTTTCTATCTTGCTCTCCTTTCTCGCATGCATGTGTCAGCTTTTTCCCTCCGAACCTCCAGATTAGGAGATTGAACATTATCTTCTGACCTACATGGATACCTACACACACACACACACACACACACACACACACACACACACACACATTTACTTTTAAAATAAAACAAATATTTTTTAAAAAAATATTATCTACCTCTTCACATGACAAATTCCATTCTATATTTCTTCTTGCTTTAGAAGTGTCAGAAGAACAACACCGAATAAAAAAATAACATCATCTTGAATTTTGCAGATAAATGGATGGAGCTTGAAAACATTATTTTGAGTGAGGTAACCCAGACACAGAAAGACATTTATCATATGTATTCACTCATAAGTGGTTTTTAAACATAAAGCAAAGAAAACCAGCCTACAAATTAGAATCCCAGAGAACTTAGACAGCAATGAGGACCCTAAGAGAGACTTACATAAATCTAATCTACATGGGAAGCAGAAAAAGACAAGATCTCCTGACTAAATTGGGAGCATGGGGACCTTGGAGGGGAGGTTGAAAGGGGAAGGAGAGAGGCAGAGAGGGGAGCGGAGAAAAATGTAGATCTCAATAAAAATGAATAAAAAAATGAAGAAGTGTCAAGACAGTCAGTTTACAATAATTTGGTGGAAACATACATACTAAAGTCAGCATGACCCTCTGTGAAAGGAATCTCTCTTCTTTTGATGGAGGACTCTGTAGCTTTTAGACATATCCCCTGAGACCCAACCTCAATTTAGGACTAACAGTGCAAATCTAAACTTTTAAACACTTTTGAGTTAGAAGTTATACTACTCAAAAATTGTTTTCCTAAGACCCCAGGCCAAGGCATGAGGTAACTAAAATTTGAATTTTAAAATAGAAGAAAATGGACATCATTTTATTAACACTATTTACAGGGCTCTCTGGGCTGGGATGTCATTTTGTTCGCAGGGTTATTTGGAGATTCAGTAGTCTAGATACTTCAAGTCTCTAATTGCAGATGTACTGAGCATGTTCATGGTGGCGTGAGAGACTGCTCTATATTTTTAACAGCCCAGAAAGTTTTCTGATGAAGAGTCACATGAATTTGCTATATTTGAGACAGAATGCACTGTTTCTTGATCTCCCTTGAAGAATACAGGAAACTGATATCAGAAAAGAACAGGCAAAATCTGGGGCAAATAACAGGAGTATCAGAGTTAGCCTTGGCAGCTGAAAACAGCTTCCAGAAAGGCTGCCATGTTTCTGGTCCTAGGATATGATAAGTCTGAGGGAAGCTACATGGAGGGATGGTCTCAGCCAACACAGGGGTACATACACAGTCAAGTGGGAGGCAATCTGCTGTCTAAAAAGAGTGCTGCCAGCAGGTCAGAGTGTGAAGACAAACACCCTCCAAGAAGAGCAAGGTATGTTTGGGGAGCTGTCAAAATGAGAAATATTAAGAGCTGTCACACTGAGGCAGGTATAGATTATTTTCCTATAGATTCTTAGATTGCAGTGAACACATAGCACAAAAGAAAGTTGTTGGGAAGACCACTCTTGAGATTAACACAAGGATTTGGGTAGAAGGAGGTTTAGTACAAAAGGAGCCTGGTAGAACTGTGTTTAGTTGAGGCATGGTGACCTGAACTCCATATTCTTGGTGAATTACCTACTGGATGAAGCCTGGCACTGTTGAGAGTGGAGAACTAAAGAAAGATCGGCTGGCTACATAATGGCAAGTCCCAGAAAGGGATTTAGCTCTCTTATATTTATGTTTATGGTCCTATAGGAAAGAAGGAAAAATCACAAAAAAGGCAGGGTCTGGACAGCACATCACAGGATGCACTACATATGTTCAGGGTCTGAACAACACACCACAGAACTCACTACAGGTGTTTATCGTATTGCTAAGGCAGGTAATTCATGCAAGTGGTGGGAACCAAGGAGAGGGGATTTGGTTCAGTTGGTAAAGTGCTTGTCATGCAAATGTGCAAACCCAGATTTCCAGAATAACATTTTAACAGCTGGGCATGGTAGCATTCACTTGGGATCCCAAAACTGGAAAGAAAAAGACAGTTGGACCCCTGAATCTCACTGGCTAGCCAATCTTTCCTACTTGCCAAGTTCTGGGTCAGGAGAGACCCCATCTAAAAAAAATATCAAAAAAAAAAAACCAACAAATGCAAAAAGTGAACTCTGAAGCAAGATAGAAACTACTTGAAGAATGACAGCTGAGGTTTTCTTCTGGATTCTTCATGTATGTTCCTCTCCTCCCCCAACAAACACATATACAAAAGGTGAGGCCAACCCCTGTGTTTCTGGGCACTCCAGTATCCAGGGTGCTCATGGATACAAGAGCTCAAGACTTTGCTTCCAACAGTATAACAGCAAAAGTCCTCCTTGAACCCCCATCAAAGCCAGAGAATACTCATATGAATACATGCATCCTCCTGATCTTAGCTTTATGATTTCTGCATTACTGTAGTCATAAGAAAATAACAATATGGTCATGGAATGAGCACAATGAAGAAAGGGAAGTGGAAGTCAATGAGTACCACCATGGAACCCAAGGTTATATGCCCAAGCCCAACCAAGCAGGGGGCTCCTGACCAACCTGTGCTATAGACAGGCACTCTGAGTTCTCTTGGGGATGCTAAAGAAATAAGTTAACTTAAGGGTCTGAAAAACTGTAAGAGAACTTAGGAAATGGCAAAAGCTTTCTTAAGCCGAGACACTACCTTCCAGAGATAAACAAACAGAGTGTTCTCAAGGAAGACATAGCCTGCAAACACTAGGGATCTGCCTGTCTCCAGCCCCGGTGCCAGGTGTACAGAGGTGTGATGTTCCATCTGGCTTCTGTGTAGGTGCTGGAATCTGAACTCAGATCTGCATCTTTGCTCAGCAAGCACTTTACCCACTGAGCCATCTCCCTCGAAGCCCCCTAGGGTCTCTTGATTCCTTTTAGAGCACTATATCAAGTTGATCTGTTTCCTAATCTCTAGGATATCACCCTGAGTGACAATGCACTGGCATAAACCATGCCACATTTAGACTCTTCCTTCTGCTTCTTGTATCAAGGACTCCTTCCCCATTAGGCAATTGACAAAACCATAACAATTAGAGCACGGACAGTCCTGCATAGTGAGCTACTCATCGCCGCAGCAGACAGATACTGGAATTTTATTTGCAACCTTCTAATTCCTATGTTTGCACAGTGAAAAACAGAAAGTCATAAGTTTGTGGGTTAAAGTCAGGGTCTGCTATTCGATTCCATTGGTCGACTTCTCTGTTTTTATGCCAATACCAAGCTGTTTTCACTACTGTAGCTCTGTAATAGAGTTTGAAGTCAGGGATGGTA
>NC_022013.1:4315054-4335222 GCF_000317375.1 Microtus ochrogaster | reverse complement strand
AAAAACAGAAAGTCAATAATATCCCAGAAAACCTTGCAATTTCCTTCCCACCCTATTCATCAGTAGGGTTGCTTTGCCTCAGTCAGATAACAGCTTGCAATGTAGTTGTTTAAAATGACTGCATAAGCCATGGAAGGAAAATAAATACATTGTTGGTTTACAAAAAGGTAGATACCATTTAGAGTGACGTGGAAACAACCCCATACCTTTCACTTACAGATAATACTCAAATATTTATGAACGTGAACCACTTAATAAGTATGTACTTGGCTCAAGATATAGTACTTATCTCCTCCCATTACAATTTATGGTAAGATTGCAACATGCAAGGCAGGTACATAGGAAAAAAGCACACAAGAGAGATCAATCTCTGAAATATATCAGGGCTCCCTCATAAAAGAGGGCAAGTCCGAGTTTAAAAAAAAAAAACTGGAGTTCATCTACTTTGTTGAATAGTGACATTGATAATCACATGTAGAGTTTGTCGGTGTGCAGGAAAAAGAATTCCATTTTCTGTGGGCGCTTGAATCTCTTCTCTTGCAAAGGGTGATCTGAAAATATTGTCTCCTTACTTCATGAAAAATAGTGTTTGCACCTTCAGGCTGTGGAGAGAATTAGCCTGTAAGGATACTAAGTGGAAGGCAAAGACAGAAAGCAAATTAAAATAGGATCTATGGCTAATGAGATATGTCAGAGCATCAGGTCCTTCTCACCCAAACTTCAGATCCATTTTCATGGAGTCCTGGTTGCTAGGGCAGATTCTGAGTCCGCACTCCCCAGGGAAGGCCCACCTGTTCTCCAGTCTGTCTAGACTCCAGAGAAGGAAGGAAACAGACTTCCCAATTCGTCATCTCTCTAGGAGACCCAATACCAGCTTCTCAGTTTCAAGTTCCTTTAAGGGAACAGACTCTTACCAAAATCCTTAGGGTTACCATGGCATCTCTAACACACAATGGCAGACAACACCTGGCTTCTTCAGCTAGCTGCTACTGGGGGCTTCAGAATGATAAACCCACAAGAAAATGGTGCATTAAGACCCCAACTGAAATACACATAAACACCAAGGCATGTTTTGTGTTTGTGTGTGCGCGCATGTGTACATGCACGTGCATTCATGTGAATGCATTCACATGCACTTTTGCAAAATAGCTCAGTTTATGTAGAGAGGCAAATATTATTTTATAAGACAGGGAAATACAAATACATATTTTACATATATATATATAGTATATAGTAGAAGATTTAGAGATGACAGACAGACAGGTAGGTAGACAGACAGGGGCAGCAGATAGGAAAACATCATCAAATCATGAGTTTGCAATATTCAGCAGAGAGGGATGGAACAGCATGGCGGAGAGAGCAAACACAGGCAGTATCCTAATGTCAGGGCTTATCACACGGAGCAGAGATCAACTGGGGAAGTTGACGTTTCAATTTCAGTTTCCCACTGAGCTTTCTTTAATGGAATCCCACTCGAGGGTTCCACAGGGGGCATGTTGATGTTATAAAATAAAAAACAGTGACCTGGGCTGGAAATGGTTTACCTTCCAGCTGTCCCCAAGAACAGGGTTTAACGCCCCTACCAGCTTGTTGCTTTTCTCTCTTTACAGATAGAGCCAGGGGTCCAGCCTGACCCTGGACATGGCGCGGGAGGACAAAATGGTGCATACATTCTTGAATCTGAGAAAATGAGAGTCCACCCACAGAGTCCACCTTTAACAAACTTGAACAGCACATGACAATTTACCAATACAATATATATTTTATACATGTAAAATATATCTAATTACTATTTATATACATTATTTATAAAATATATTTTATAGCATGTAAAAATACTATATAGATACATCTTGTTCTAAAAATGTTACTTTGTAGAAATTATATATCCCGCTGCAGGCACACTGTAGCAATCTTAATAATTCAGTGGTGCATGAAAGGTCACCCTAGCTAATTATAATTCTAAGTCAGTCAATCACATATCCATCAATTACTGCAAGGCAAACTAATGGAATGGATTTCAGCAGGCAAAAGACAAAAGATGACACAAAAGGAGCCAAGAAAGACAACTATTCAATTCCAGGAAATTTGAACTGTCCACCAATCACACTGGCAGTGAGAAAAGATACCTGACACTAGTTGGGGAGCAGAAAAAAAGCTATGCTATAATGATATAATAGAAATAAGTAGGAAAATCAAAGACCTACAGTAGCATCATTGTCTCTAATTTGACTAATGGATCTCTCTGAAGAAACTTTATATTCTACTTATCTGTCTGTCTCTAGTGCCTATGTGTGTGTGTGTGTGTGTGTGTGTGTGTGTGTGTGTGTGTGTGTGTGTGTGTTTGTGTGTTCCTATACATGTGGAGGCCAGGAGTCAGGCTGTTGTTCCTTAGGAGGCTGTCCATCTTACCTGTTTGAGATAGAGTATTTCGCTAGTCTGGAGTTTGCCAAGTGGGCTATGCTTGCTAGCCAGTGAGCTCTAGAGAGTCTCCAGCCTCCACCTTCTAAGGACTGTGATTACAAATACTCATTATGACATGCAACTTCTATGTTGGCTCTGGGAATCAAACCCAAATCTCCTGCCTGCATAGCAAGCACTTTACTCATTAAGGCATCTCCCTCACACTCTCCCACCATCTTTGATGACCAAGCTGATCTCAACAGAAGCTATGGGAAATTCAAAAGGCTGTCAGTCTCTCAGGTAAGGTGCTCTGAATCCAAGACCATGGCAGGCCTCTGCTTCTTCAGACCCAGTATTCCTACATGGAAAACAGAACTGAACCCTTGTGCAAATTAGCTTAAAGAAACTCCAGATGAGTTTTACCATTCATCAATATGTGTGATAGAGTCCAGGATCCCACATGCGTGGGACAGGAGAGGAGGGCAGGGCACTGGTACTTCCTGAGAGCTGCCACAGAAAGACAGAACAACCCCATGGACAACAGTGGTGGTTCTGAGCTGCCTGCCAGGTTCAAATCTGACCTCTACCATTTCCACCATAGGATAAGTATGCAACGCATTCATAGGAGCAAAGCCTTCAGGTGATACTCACTATAAATGAACTGTGGTCCTTGTTTCTGGGATCTTACTAATAGGATATGTGGTCTATCCGGCCTCGGGTATAGCCCGTGCTTTCCCAGCCGTCTAGAGTCTAGATTCTTCTCCTTGCCCCTGATTCTCACTCTTCTTCCTGACCTTGCTTCTCCTCTCCTAACCTCTCACTCTTCCCACAATGTATGGAATAGATTCCTTCCATATTCCTAACAATGTTCTTTCAACGTGACAGACACAAGCACATCTAGCTTTATTTATGTGTGTTCTGGGGTTCAGAACTCAGGTCCTTATACTTGCACAGAGAGCACGTCGCCTACTGAGACACGTTCCCAGTTCCCCAAATCCATTTGAATCTACAACCTCCTATGTGCGACTTCCACAGAGACAGAGCATGTTATAGACTGCATACCATGTATAGAAAGCCAGTCAGCACCCAGATGACAAATGACGCTATCGAGAATAAAGGAAAGGATCAGCCTGACTTCACAAGGAGATGTGCAAGCTAAATAATCTTTCCAGAACGCCATCCTCAGTGTAGTCCTGGACGAGCAACATCAGTCCCACCCGGGCACTTGTTAGAAATGCAATGCAAAGCGCGACGGCGGGGCCTGGCAGATTTCTCACTGCCGTCCAGCGAACCCTAATGGATGCTCACTTTCCTCCAGAGGTGCTCATTAACCCACAGGTGCTTACTCCCATGCAACGGCCCTGGTCCACACGCATGAGCAGTGGAGGAGATAGGATACTTGACACAGCCCCTCTGACATTACAATTCTGTAATGTTTACCCTCTTTATCACAAGCCAGTGATTTAGTCACACTCTGACTGAAGTCTTAGGTTCAGTGAAATATATTTAACATCTAGCAATGTTTTTTCTTGAGAATATGTTATTAATTATTATAAATTGTCACTTATAAAATGAAGTTTTGTTTTTTATGTTCTAAGAGGTCCAGCATTTTAAATTATTAGATTATTAATCATGGTACAGTGAGGCCAATTTTATCATCTAATATTGGTTAAGTATGTGCTGTGACTGTCCCAGAAGACAGCATGTATGTCCTATTAGCCAAGTTCCTGCTCATGATCATGTTACACTAAAAAACATACTAATAACAACCCAGCATATAAATGTTATTTCAAATATAAAGTTTTGCTGTAAAACTCAATTAAAGTTCCTTTTAAATTGAAATATCAAAGTCATGTTGAAAAATTATATCTATATAACTTTATGAATCATAAAAAATACCATAAGACTAGGAAAAGAAACTTCAAAATACATGTTTTTTTTTTTTTTAAAAAAATCATGGAGGTTCCTAGTTCTAAGTAAAAGGATCAGAGCTTGCCTAGCATGCACAAAGCCCTGTGTCTTACTCTCTTTCCTATATTATCAAACATGATCATGTATTCCAGTGTCACCAGCACTTAGGAGATGGGGGCAAGCAGGTGAGCAGAACAAAACCTCCTTAGCTACATAGCAGGTAGCTACATGAGACCCTGTCTCCAAAAGTTACACATGGAATAAACACACGCTACCTCATTTATTATAATAAAATTTTAGCAGGATACATCTAGTGCTATTTAAGGTTCAGAAAGCAAACACTAGAAGCGGATTGGTGGACTGGGAAGGGTCAGGACTCAAACTGACACTTGAGGTGAGTCACGTGGGGAGGGTTAACAACAGCCAGGCAACAGGGCAGTCGGACAGCTTGAAAGGATGAAAGCAATAGATGAGCTTCTGACTTCCAATTAATCCAAAAGGAGGGAGTTAAAGAAGAAGCAAAAGAACTGAAAAGAGGGGAGACAGCTAGAAAAAAACCAATAAAACAAAGTAAAATGGAAGGCTTAAATCTACACACCAACAACTACATTCAAGTAAGTCATATAAACACCACAGTGAAAAAGAGAGGCTGACAGACCCCATAGAAAGTGTAAGAGCCCAATGGGACAGCTATAGACAGGATAGTAAAGAAAATAAAATAGATAGGAAAATACACACTGCACAAACATTAACTAAAAAAGCTTGACAAAGCATACCTTGTTGGAAGGAAGAAAGCACCAAGGCTCGCCAGCTGTGACAGAATTACTTTTTGTATTGCAGTATGGAATTCAGCAGCATTTATAAAAGTATATTTATCAATAAATTTTTCTACTTAAAAAGTAAATTGTATTCATGTTAATTTAAATCCAAAGAATTTGGATTTTTTTCTCATACTTTCTGTAAAAAGTACAGAAATCTACAGCATAAGTTTTCTTCCTTTGGGGTTCTAGGGACTGAATCTAAGGTCTTTTTTTATTTTTTAAATTTATTTATTTATTGAGGATTTCTGCCTCCTCCCCGCCACCGCCTCCCATTTCCCTCCCCCTCCCCCATCAAGTCCCTCTCCCTCATCAGCTTGAAGAGCCATCAGGGTTCCCTGACCTGTGGGAAGTCCAAGGACCGCCCACCTCCATCCAGGTTTAGTAAGTTGAGCATCCAAACTGCCCATGCCCCCCTAAAGCCAGCACGTGCAGTAGGATCAAAAACCCAATGCCCTTGTTCTTGAGTTCTCAGTAGTCCTCATTGTCCGCTATGTTCAGCAAGTCTGGTTTTATCCCATGCTTTTTCAGACTCAGGCCAGCTGGCCTTGGTGAATTCCCGAAAGAACATCCCCATTGTCCCAGAGTGTGGGTGTACCCCTCGCGGTCCTGAGTTCCTTGCTCGTGCTCCCCCTCCTTCTGCTCCTGATTTGGACCTTGAGATTTCTGTCCGGTGCTCCAATTTGGGTCTCTGTCTCTGTCTCCTTTCATCGCCTGATGAAGGTTAATATTCAGGGGGATGCCTATATGTTTGTCTTTGGATTCACCTTCTTATTTAGCTTCTCTAGGATTGCAAATTGTAAGCTCACTGTCCTTTAATTATGGCTAGAAACCAAATATGAGTGAGTACATCCCATGTTCCTCTTTTTGGGTCTGGCTTACCTCACTCAGGATAGTGTTTTCTATTTCCATCCATTTGTACGCAAACTTCAAGAAGTTCTTGTTTTTTACTGCTGAGTAGTACTCTAATATGTATATATTCCATACTTTCTTCATCCATTCTTCCATTGAAGGGCATCTAGGTTGTTTCCAGGTTCTGGCTATTACGAACAATGCTGCTATGAACATAGTTGAGCATATACTTTTGTTGTATGATGGGGCCTCTCTTGGGTATATTCCCAAGTGAATCTAAGGTCTTATGACAGGTAAACACTTTACCACCAAACTGTATTCCTACTCTCATTCCAAAGCATAAGCTTTCTAAATAAAACTTTTCATAATTGCATGATGATCAAGTCTACAAAATAGAATATCAAAGTACTTTTTTTTAATTTAAAATGTAATGAAAGTATCTTAGTGTTCTATTGCTCTGAAGAGACGCCATGACCATGACAAAACTAATAAAAGAAAGCATTTAAATGGAGTACACTTACAGCTTCAGAAGTTTAGTCCAGTGTCATCATGGCAGCATGCAAGCTCATGGTGCTGGAGGAATAGCTAAGACTTCTGCATCTGGATTCACAGGCAGCAGGAAGAGAGAGACACTGAAACTGGCTTGGGCTTTTGAAAGCCACTCCCACTGGCACACTTCCTCCAACAGGTCACACCTACTACAACAAAGCCACACCCCTGATCCTTCTCAAGCAGTGCCACTCCCTAATGATCAAGCATTTGAATGTATGAGCCCACGGGGCCATTCACCACAATAACTCTATCTGTCATAGGGAAATTATTCAGCTGCTTTGAAGAGATCACAAAGGTTTATGTAAATTACAGGATGGCTTTGCCCAAGACCAAAGAGACTAAAGGACAATAGTCCTATGCTCTATGAATTAACTTTTTCATTTCTGGGGATTCCTGATAGCCTTAATGTCCCTGGCGTACACTGTTATTCTGTTCCATAAGCTTAGTGGTATAGCTACTGCCATCCTGTCACCGTCAGTCCTGGTCACAGTGTAATGGCCATCAGGCCATCAGTTCTGGCCATAAAGAACTGCAGGGAGATGGGATCGGAAGAAAGAAAAAGGCACCTGAAAACTGGGAGGGTGCCTTTAAAGACTTTAAGGTCCATGAACAATTCCCACCCTCCATCCCGCTGAGCACTTCTTTATTCAAAGGCTGCTGGGCAATTCAGCCTTCTCAGAACTACCTGCATTGTTATTCTCAACAGCACACAGGTTTTTTTCAAGTTAGAAGAAGCAAGGAAAGAATATGTGTTGTGTAGACAAATAGCATTCTGGTTGTTTTGACAACTAGCCACAAATTTTGGTGTTGGCTTTTGAGAGAATTTTATTGTAGAAAAGCAATTCCAGTCAGTGAAATTCAACATGAAAACGAAAATGGAGAACAATAATTAGATTCGCGTGTTTGTAGAACCGGAGCTGTATCTGTAATGCCCTGTGTGCTAGGATATGACAGTTATTACAAACACAGTTGTTTCAATATATACTGACAGGCACTCTGTGCCTCAAAACTATAGAACCCATCTTGTGATTCTGTTCCAAGATTAATGTGTTGAGCTGAGTCCAACTGGAATCAACGCAGATGCCTCTGCTCCTTCTTGGAGCGGTGAAGGGAAACAGAAAGACACGTGTTTTCAGGCTGTGACTCACTTCTTGTGAGGATTTTGTTTGCTGACCCTCTTCTAGAAACTTGGATGGTGAGAATGAGTAAGAAAAGGTCATTTCATAGCTTCACGCAGTCCAGATGGTGACTCTTCTCAGAGAACCTCCTTCTGGCAAGAGCCAGAAAAAGAGCTCTCACTACCTACTTCTTTTACCACGCTGTTTCTGGCCAACATAAAAGAAGTTTTGTTTGGGGGGACAAAATGTTTGCTCTCAATGCAAGAGTGTCCATGCAAACATGGGAGAGCAGCAGGGGGATGAAGTCGGAGGGAAGAAAGCACTAAGGCTCAGCAGCTGTTAAAATCCACGCATTCTTCATCATATCCTACTGATGCAGGAGCTGGACCACTGTGGCACTAGGGCAAAAGGGCTCATGGTGAAACGATCAGCTACTCATAAATGCTACAGTGAGAAAAAAGGCCATAGAAGAGGAAGAGCAGAGGGTCTGATTGGCAGAGTCTATGGCACTAAGAGATGCATAAGAAGGCTTGAAATGATATAGGAGATGATATTTGGTATAGATAAATACATAGATATGTATTTATAAATACCTATATTATGTAATTATATATATATATATATATATATATATATATATATATACTTTTAGTGTTAACGATTTCTAATTTGTGGCTGGAACAGAATTAACTCTGCCCTGGAAAAACTATAAGTTGCCCCTGTGAACATGAGAGCCAAGAGAGATTGGTATAGTTAAAACACTGGAGACAAGATCTGATGTGGCTAACGCTGGCCATATGACTGGCAGTTAGGAGACAGTCAGAGAGTGACAGGGTCAGGGGTTCAACTGCTCCTAACTTGGTGGGTGTCTCACAAACAGTGCATTGTCATAGGCCTGGGTGGGCCGCCATTGGAATGTCACATGATTGTCCACAGAACTAACCAATCTCAAACTTCATCCTTCCTCCACTTTTTGCCACTGTCGTTTAGACATCCTGACGAGAGAAAATTCAACCGATGCTTTTCCTTTATTGGAAACACCTCAAATTCTGGGGTTTTCACTGTTCCTCAGTTTTTCACTTTTCTGTACTGATTCTTAATAAAGCCCGTCTTCATTTTACATGTGCCCACAAAAGTCCATGCCATTAATCTTTTCAGCATTTGACAATGAACTTGGGGCTTCTGTCCTAAGTCAATCTTTGATGGTGGCTATTATCTGTTATTTTAGGGTTTTGGATCATGTAGAATTGAGCCATGAAGGCGTTCATCACTCTGAAGAACTCTATCATTCCTGGGGACAATTTTCTGTACATTTTAGAATTCTCTATGCCTGTATTACTTAAGACAAAAGTTATGGAGGCTTATTCAAGAATCAGATGCAGAAGTTGATCACAAGTCTCATGACTGGCAGGGCAAGATATTCTCACATTCTCCAAAATCAATCACAGGATGTATTCCATCTAAAAATAAACCCTAGACAAAATAAAACCCTTACTTCCTTCAGTGATGGTGAAGAACACAGGAAGGTGACGTAAATAGCTAACGATTGGTCCCACTTCTTTCTCCAGCCAGCCCCAGTACTAGGGTCTCAGATTTCTTATTTATAAAATGAGAAGAATGCCTTAGACTAGAGTCCTGAGTAACACACGTTTGAGCCTGAATAGGGCTAGATCTGTCCCTGAACTCTATCAGGTCAGGTACTTCACCCTGTATCCAGGAAAGTCCTTGGGTCATTATTTAGAAATTGACAGATTCCTATAAAAGGACCTATAGATATTAGCATTCCACAGGGGTATCCTTGGAATTAAAAGCTGGAGGACAGAGATAAGAACCTCCTAGAGTCCAGCTCTTTTAAAAGGAAAGTTCAAATCCTGATCTGCATTCTATAGCTCTGTCCTCCAAATTAAGATAGTCCATTCCAGACAGAAGCTTGTTAAGACCCAGGAAGTAAATCAAACGTAGAAGGCTCTGAAGCTCCTGAAAATTACAAGACTAACAATGCTCTTTCCCATAATCAAAGAATCAGTGACAACTGCTGAGCAGAGACTCGCCCGCTGGCTACACTGCCTCTAAGCCATTTAGGGAGGTACGGGGATAAAGATTTCAATCCTCACCCATGTGGGAATGAATGTTTTGATGATGCAGCTGTCTTTGAGCTACCCCTGCTTCTCTAACCCTGCACCCAAGCTCCTGAGACTATCTATTCATCCCTGCTCCTGTAGGAAACCCCTCATCCAGGCTCCGGTAAGTGACCACTCACCCACACTTCTGTGAATAAACCCTTACCAGTGAGCAACCTTTAACCAACATTCCTGTAGGTGACCCCTTACCTGTGATCATAAGTAATGCTTCACCTATGCTCCTGTCAATCACCCCAAACAGACTCCCTGCCTGACCAAATGAAACTGTGATGGAACCTTCCCTTGGTCAGTCATCAGCACCCTGTGTAGGGTTAGTAGCCACTTGCTCACACTTCCCATGAAAAGCCATAGTACAGCACTGGGGTATTTCCTTCTTTTCTCCTTGAACCAAGCAAGTTTTCAGAAGAAAAAAGTCCCACAACAGGAACTCACTAACAAGGGATTTATTCAACAAAGCAATTTCCACAGGCTATGCCGGACTTGTTCACATTCGGTTCAATACCCAGTCTCTTCCACATCTATATCTTTTCTCCTACACAGTGATAATTGATGGTCAGCATCACAGCCCCGAGGTCCAGCAACTCACTGACTCATCAGAGGGAGATGCAATTATGTTCATTGGGCCAGATGGACTATGGCAGCAAAGGGGACTTGGAGATTGAGGAGGGATGAAACTAAAGATTTTCTGGTTAACTCTCAGCATGCCAAATTTGAGAGGGAAAGATTTCATTGTACATATTATTCTAGACAGTAGGAAAAAAATTTAACAGCTGAATGTGCTTTAAGATACACAGACATCCAAGGCTTCTGGAGAGATGGTTCACTTGGTAAAATACTTGCCATACAGGAATGAGGACATGAGATTGAGTCTCAGAACCATGGTAATTTTTTTTTTTTACAAAACAATTCATTATGCACTGGCATACATTTGCAATATCAGCAGATATTGCAAGACCGAGAAGATGAGCATAGTGGAATAACTGGAGCTCATTGGCCAATCAGACAGTGAGTTCCAGGCCAGTGAAAGATCCCATTTCAAGAAAGCAAGGTGTAATGATAGCATTTATCTGACCTTTAGTGGAAAGTTTGTCTTTTGCATTTTGACAATGCTAAAAAAAAATCTGTACCAGTTAGGACTTCTGAGTACTGTGAGGCACTGTGCCTACTTCCAAGACATGTAAGATGAAATTGTGTTCTCAAAGCCAGGGATGTAGAGAACCAGTCAGAAAGGCATTACAGCATTAGGGATCAAGTCCCACAATGTGGGAGATGTGCGAGCACGGGAGGATTTCTGAGGAGAGAGGGATAGCACAGGCTGAGAAGATGGCCAAAGTCTAGGGAGATGCAGGATTTAAACTAGGCCACAGATGAAAAGACCAGGCTCTGTCACAAAGCAGAGTGAGCACACTCTTCTAGAGTGAAGAGTACCATCAAGTTCAGAGTGCACAGGCTCCTGAGGGGACTATCCAGAGTGTCTGAGGACCAGAGCAGCAGAAGATGGGGCATGGGCTAGGGCACATAAAATGGATGTCTGTGTTAAAAGACATTTTTTTCTGTTTCTTGAGTAAAGACTGATTTAGGAACAAATGTTTACAGTAACTTACTCCTTACGGCTTATGCCATTTCAGTCCTGCTCCCTTTCAACTCAAATCTAAGATCTATTTCTCCAAACACTTGGCCATAAGAACACCTGATATAAGAATAGTAATGCTTAGGAAGACTCAGGCAGAAGAGGGCCGGTTCTGGCACACAAGGCACAAGCAGAATAGTTTCCACCCGCAACATGTGCCAAATTGCCATGTCTAACATCACACACCTCTGCTTTAGACCCTTTTGTCTAAGCTGATGGCAATGCCTCTGTGAAATTATAGCCTTTATTATTTGACTATTGCTTGTAGATCTTTCTTAATTAAAATGCTTTTAAAAAC
This sequence comes from Microtus ochrogaster, assembly GCF_000317375.1. NCBI lineage: Eukaryota > Metazoa > Chordata > Mammalia > Rodentia > Cricetidae > Microtus > Microtus ochrogaster. The sequence goes on along the minus strand of NC_022013.1, from coordinate 4,323,499 downwards.
CACTGGACATAAAATCTAATAGTTACTTTTACAGGTGAGCAGACACAGACAGAATAATAAAGACAGCGAACACATTTTTCTTCTCAGTGCCTTGTATGGAAGAAAAATGTGGGCTATGGGAGGGAGAAACATGTCACAGAGAGCATTCCTGGCAGGTTTAAATAAACAAAAGCTTAGTCAATAGATGCACACAATAATGGAGTACTTGCCCACCAAATAAAATGTGGTAGATAGGATCCTGAGAACATATAGTTCCAGACAAGATCAACACATCACCTTCTTCATCCCGCTGATAGCCCATGCGGGGTACTGAGATCATCTCGTTGGATCTGTATCCCCCCAAGTACCGCATCTATGAATTCAATCAACAATGGGTCAAAAAATATTCAAAAAAGGACTGGATTGAAGGCTCAGAGTAAAGGGCACCTACTGCTCAACTGTGAGGATCAGAATTTAGATCCCAGCATCCATGCTAGGTGACCCACATATAGCAGTAACTAGTTCCAAGAGACACAATGCCTTTTTTGAATCTTCAAAGGTACCCACACATGTGTGCACATACATGCATACAAATACATGCAGAAACATACCCAAATGAACACCCCCATAAACACACATACATAAAATAAAGGAAACCTTTAAAAAATATTCAGCAAAAACTAGGCATGAAAATATAGCGGGGCCCCCTCTACCCCCCTCCGTACCTGGAAGAGGGGAAGGGATTAAGGGAGATGGGAGTGAAACAAGGGAGAATAATCAAAGTTGAATGTAATAAAAAAAAGTGTGTGTGTGTGTGTGTGTGTGTGTGTGTGTGTGTGTATAAATGAAAATGTCATAATGAAACACATTGCTGCTTTATTCCTTAGGTTCTATCAACCATGTTTGTTTTGTTTTGTTTTTAACACTGAATCTTTTCTGGATCTGCCCCTGGCCAAGTAGGCCAGAATGACTGGCCAGGGAGTCCTAGGAATCCTCCTGTCTCTAACTTCTTAGGGCTGAGATTAAAGGAGAATGTCATAATGTCCAGTGGTTTCTTATGGAGGTTCTGGAAATCTTATTCGGTAAAGAAACACATCATCTACACAGCTTGAGTTTCCACTTTCCAAATGGTTGGCATGCCACCATCTTCCGAAAGGGTTGCCTGATTTGGGGCACTGGGGTGAACGGGCCTGCTATCCTCTCATGTGAGAACTGTCCCTGGTGACAGGTTATGCAAGTTGAAAGGCTTTATGCTAATGACTCTGGTGGCCCCAGTGGTGTGCTGCTTAATTGTGTAATTATAGACAGTTAAGAATGCATGATATGTAGCTGAGAGAAAATAGTTGGTGCTTCGGGAGCCATTACAGATTACAGTTTATGAAAATTTAAAATGGTGTGATATTTATATGGGTATAACTGTATTGAGTCATCCCACAAATACCACGGCCCCTTCTGGGGCCATCTTGCCATTTGTCATTCCTCCCGAGAAGCACAGGAGAGCAGAGGGGAATCAGTTGAGCTGTCACAGTAAGTTCTCAGATCTATCGTAGAAGGACACGGAGCTTCATCAAGAACATTCATAAGGTCAATACATAAAAGAACAACTCTGATGAATTCATATGATCTTATGGCACTACCTGGAGGAGACTGAGACAACCCTGAAGGTGAGGTGACACTGGGATGGTGTCTGAAGACAGAGTAACAGCTTTGGGGTACAAAATGGCCAGGGCAACACCAACAGGGGCAGCGGTGCCCACTAATGTATGGGTATTTGAAGTGTTATGTGGGGACCAGATTGTCCTTTAGGATAGTTAGGTGACAAGAAAGAGGTAATGGAGGTGTGGGTGTGTTGGAGGAAGAACACGCATGGCTGGAAATGGCCTTGAATATAGCAGTGAAAAGAATGGAGCCATCCAGCACAGCTTTACATCGGAATCCGTTGTCAATACTTACTGTAACGATGACTGTGCACAGAAAAACAAGTTCATGTTTAGAGTCAGGTTACTTTCCACTCCTGGGTTTGGCATCTATTAAATCTCAATTTTCTTTTTTTTAATTTTATTTATTTATTAAGAATTTATGCCTCCTCCCCGCCACCGCCTCCCATTTCCCTCCCCCTCCCCCGATCATGTCCTTTTCCCTCATCAGCTCAAAGAGCAATCAGGGTTCCCTGACCTGTGGGAAGTCCAAGGACCACCCACCTCCATTCATGTCTAGTAAGGCGAGCATCCAAACTGCCTAGGCTCCCCCAAAGCCAGTATGTGCAGTAGGATCAAAAACCCATTGCCATTGTTCTTGAGTTCTCAGTAGTCCTCATTGTCCGCTATGTTCAGCAAGTCCGGTTTTATCCCATGCTTTTTCAGACCCAGGCCAGCTGGCCTTGGTGAGTTCCCAATAGAACATCCCCATTGTCAATTTTCTTAGATGTAAAACACAGCTAGCATACCATTGGTGCGGTTGGTTTCAAGAATAAATGTCTGTTGTAAGTAAATGCTTAGCAGTGAGTTCCCCTGATACTATACCCACTCTGACTTGCAGTGCCGGACATTGAACCTGGGGTCTTATGCATGCTAGGCACACATACCACCAATCATTGTCCATGACAACAGAACCTCTCTGCCAGTCAACAATGCTTGTATGTTGACATCATCACTTCATTGGATGAGAAAGCTCTAGAAACCATCCTTTTAAAATTATGGATTTTAAAAAGTAAAACTAAGGAGGGCTGTCAACCTCTTAAATCACCCCGTGCTGAGATCTATTAATCTCCAAGTTTAATTAAAAGTGGGAACGAGCAAAGTGTTACTTTATCTGACACCCAGTCCCTTTCTGTTTTCCCTCTGATAGCAAGAGAGCTTTCTAGAACTTTCACAGCTATTTATTTTCATTTGCTCTTGTAAATGAGCTCAGACCTAATGTGTGACTGATTCCTTGGAGGATTCTAAACCTACACTAAGTTACTAGTGAAATTTACAAACACAGAGACAAAGTCATGCAAAGACCAAAAGAAACAGTTTTAAAAGATTGCTCTTTCTCTTTTTCGATCTATCCTCAGGACTGAAGATAGAATTTATTGATAAAGATGGAGAAGCAAGCATCTGATGCATAAGTGTTCCCTGTACTCATTCAATTAATAGACTTCACTGTATGCAAACACTGCTAAGTGGATGGAATGTGCTACTTCTTAATGATCTAATCTACATTCCAACAGGATGCAGACTGTGCTACTTGCATGGTTATTTCTCCCAAACATCTATCTATGCCTCAGAATACGCTGGCCATTTATTTTGACAGTGGTGTCTGATGTGCCCATCTCTGCTGTTTATAGTTCTGTGAGAACTTTACAATGAAAGGAACACACAACTGGAGCCAACCTTCTTTCTTTCTATATTAATAATTCTTAGGGAAACCAATCATTAAAACACGGAACAGCAGCACACAGAACTCTGGGTGAGACAGGAGTTCCAATCAAGTCATTCCTTCTGTTGACAAATACCTCCTGGATAAGAGCTTTGTTCTGGGGGCTTTGCCCTTTGTGTTTATTAAATGAACAGGAACAGTCATATCCCTCATGAGGGGGACATTCTATTGGGGAAGAAACTACTGCATAGAACACATGAGAAAAATCTACACACAAACTATAAGTATTGCAAGGGCTTCCATTTGGCATGCCACCCTTAACATGTTCTCTTCAAGCCCATCTTGCCATCTGAAGTCCTCTTCCGTTCACTTGTTAGTGTGACGATAGCAAGCTTTATTTCTCTAACTCAAATGTTAACTGTGGCTTCTCTGCACTGATGTGACATGCAAGCACTGACTACGTGGCCACTGGCTCTCAAATGCAGAGTGCACCAGCATCTGAAAATGGGGTGCACATCTTCAAAGCGGTTTAAAAGATATTCCAATGACATTATGGCCTCTGGCAGCTGGTCCGCAGCCTCTCACTTCCCAGGCATGATTCTTCTATTCCTTATTTATGGAATAGAATTGTTCATTCTGCACTAAACCTCTCATGAATTTTTATGTCAAATTCAAGATCTCTGTCTCTAACAAAGGTGTCCCTGTCTGGACACGTTCTCCCAACCTTAATGCACTTGTGCATGGATACTTGTAAAAGGGCAGAGGTTGATGTTAAGTGTACACCTAATTCATTTCCAGCTTAACTTTGAGATAAGGGCTCTCACTTGCCTGCAGCTGGTACACACATGGACCACCATGCCTAGCTTTCAGCATGGGTTCTAGACATCTAAACTCAGGTGTTCCTGCTTGTACAGCAAGACCTTCACTACAGAAACCCGCTCCAAGTCTCTCCCTACATTCCTGTAATGCTTCCCTACTGCACTTCCTTCTCCAGCCAGCTAGTGAGAAAATATAGCCTTCTATCTTTGTCTTGTAAGTACTCTCTAGAACCTTAAATGTTGTCATATTATTTCTGTATGGAATATTCCATGTTGTTCAATTATTATGGAAGCTCCCTTTCCCACAGATAATATAATCTACCTACAGCATCACACACACACACACATACACACACACACACACACACCACATCCATATGGTAGACTAATGTGGTGCAAACAAGAAACACATAAAAGTAATTTGTAATAAAACAATACATCCTGAGAAGAATTACGTGTTCTAGAATAGTGTGTTCTAGGCTATTCTAGAATAGGGAATGAATTAAGCAAAAACTAGAACTTATAATAATAGTATCGTTTGTGTGTATATGTACATGTGAATGCATATTAGTGTGTAAACATGTTCTGCCACTATAATTATAATGAATAATTTCATATCTAAAAACAACCAAGATGGCTTGGAAGTAGCCCAGTAGCAGAGCACTTGCTTCACAAAAATTAAATTCTGGGTTTGACCCTTGCATAAGAAAACATAAAAGAGGGACAACTAAAGAACTTGATGTTCCACGTGCAAAGCAGGAGCACACACATGCAGAAGACAAGAGCACACACAGGCACGCAAGTCAACAGAAAATGCTCAAGGAACTACTTGACTTTGCTGGTGATGTACCCTCATCAATGATAGAGTAGAAATAAACAGGAAGAAAGGGATATAAAAAGCAGAGGGAGGTGTCAAGTAAGATACAAACCAGTATTTGGCTAAATGATGAAATACCAGCCTTATTAGTATATACTAAATAAAGGAAATCATCAAATATGGCAGAGAGAACATGCAGGAAATTTATAGATTGTCAAAGCAGAGATATGAACAACCATGATGCTTTCGTAAGTGAGCAGAACCCTACACACACCTGCAGAATATCCCGAGTGTGGCAGACAATTGTGCAGTGAACAATACAGAGAAGTGATCTCTTATCTTCCTCCGCCAGCACCCACAGAGGTTTTCAGAGTGGCTTTATAGCTCAAAAGGCTTTAGAGAACACTGTCTTCAGTGGGAAATAAAAGATGAATGGGACCAGGGAGAATAATTTAAGATACCAAAACCTGGCTGCATGGTAATCTCGCAGGATACAATCACACAAAGATGGAAAGGAAAGAAAATCAAGGTAAATAATTTTCAGTAAGTAATTCATGCACCATAAAGTTTTATCATGTGGCTATCAAAATTCCTTGCGCACACACACACACGTGTGTGTGTGTGTGTGTGTGTGTGTGTGTGTGTGTACATGAATACCACAGTAAAAATGAGAATTTTTGCTAATAGTCAATTAGGCCCATTGAGTGTCATTTGTCTCTATTAATTTCATAGTGCTTTTTTCCAAAAGGGTCAGTCTGGAGCTGGAGAGATGGCTCAGCAGTTAAGAGTACTTGCTGCCTTCACAGAGGACCCGAATTTACTCTCCAGCACCCACATTAAGCATCTCATAAACTGCCTGAAGCTTCAGCTCCAGGGAACTTGATGTCCTCTCCTGGCCTCTGTAGAAACTGCATTTGTGTGTGCAAACACATATAGACTATAAATCCTTTTAAAAACGATAAGAAAATAAATCTCCACATGTATCAAATCAGCAGTCTCTATTACAGGGTCACATGTGACCACTATAAGAGTATAATGATGGCTTAAAACAGGCTTATTATTAACATAAATATGTGGTCTACAGTTTATTGAAACTAAATGATCTAAAAAAAAAAAAAAAAAAAACCAAAGCACCCTCAGCCTATGAAGCACATGGAAAAACTGCCTGAGCTGTCCTGGAGAAAGATTCTTTTACAGGAGCCAGGGTGGTTAATTTCTACTCTAGAGAAAATCCATCTCACTATAAAAGCAAACGTTCACTCATGTGCTTCTACCTATGGGATTTTCCCAAGAAAGTTCAAGATCCCTCAGAGAAGGGACTGTGGCCTACCTCTCACTTTGCACACAGGTATTTGCACATCTGTGTGAGTGGCTGCTGAAAACAGGGTGTCAGGTCCTCAGGAATAGGGGTGATAGGAAATTGTGACCTCACATGGGTGCTAGGAAGTGAACTTGCGTCCACTGAAAGAGCAGTATGTGCTACTGAACCATTTGTCCAGCCCCTGAAAGCATGTATGTGTGTGTGTGTTTATCTACTGGTTTAACAAACATATTATGAGACAATGTTAGGTATAACTAGCTATGAATATTTTGGTTAAAGCAAAGGGTTTTTTTTCCAACTTACCTTCCAGTAATTATAAATTATTCCTCAGATGCACTTGTTTTAATGCACATATTCTCCAACATTTTCAAGGTCTCATTGTCCCAACCTCTGATTCCATACTTTACTGTGTGAACTGAGGGTTCATGGCCCGCTAGGGATTCACATTGTTTCCATTTCCAAACTCCTTGCCTAACCAGAATGGACAAATATGAGCTCCTAGAAAATACGATCTTGGCACATATGGTCAAAGTAAGATAAAGTCGCACTGCATGGGGTGGAATTGAAATCGTGCGATTGCCTTCTTGATAACAGGAAGATTCCGACACGGATGGAAGAGCACACGTAGAGACGCCAACTGAAAGGAGATAACCAAATGACTGGGTGGTGTGGCCTTAACCCAACAGCTGCTGCTAAAACCCCAAGCAAAGAAGAAGCAAAGGATCATTTTTCCCGAGAGTTTTGTAGAGGAGCATGGCCACACAGACACCATACCTTGCTTGAAGACTATAGCCTTCAGGACTGAGCAGGGATACACTGCTACTCTTCTAATGTACTTGGTATGTGGGGCTCTGCTCACAACAGCCTCAGGGAAATTAACATAGCCGGGATTCATTGCATGTTTAATGGATTGCATGCTTCTGAATGTCACCTCACTGGGTGCTGGGGAGAAGGCACAGTGGGTAGTACCTGATATACACACGAGAGGACCTGAGTTCCATCTTTATAGCCCACATAAAAGCTGAGCTCAGTACTACCTGTCCATAACCCCATAGCCGGCATGGCTGGAGGCAGGCAGATGGATACTGGGAGACTCCTGACCAGTAAGTCTAGATGCACTGGAGAGAAGAGGTCCAGGTCCAGTGAAAGACCATCTCAAAAGTTAAGGTGAAATAGAGGAAGACATTAGTCTAATGACAACATTTGGTCTCTATGTGTTCATTCAGAGGCAGGCACGCACACACATGCACACGCGTGCGCGCACACACACACACAGAGACTTAAAAAAAAATACTTGGTCACTAGAATTTGTCTTTACAAAACCATTTCTATGAACTCATTTTAGCCACTGGACCATTCCACTGAAAACTCCACAAGGCCGCGGACTAGGACCAGTGGCGGAGCACGGGTCCAGGTGGCAAACTCAGTCACCAGAATTTACAGAAGGCTGTGAATGGTGATAACCAAGCCAGCTGCTACTGAGCAGAAGCTTATTGTGTTTCTGTTTAGCAGTTCCAGGCTAGCTCTAATAATTTTTCCTTGGTTATTTTACTGAAGAATTCAATCTGTGTATTAGTTTCCTCATCTGGAAAATGGAAAACTATAATAACAGGCCCTGCCTCATAGAGCTGTGAGGATGAAATTACATGCTGCATGTGAAATGCTTATTTAGTACAGTACGCAAAGCATGGCGAGCATTCAGTAAACACTGGCTATTACTATCGGCAAAGGTGCTCTTAGTGGAGGCCACAAACAAATAATTACCTTATTCAATTAGCAGACAGAAGAGAGAGCTGGAGATAGTGCAGCAGTTAAGATTGTACAACTCTTACAGATCCAAGTTCAAGTCACCGCTCAGGGCAGGTAGCTCACAACCTGGTATTCCAAATCAGAGGACTTGATGCCCTCTTCTGGTATCATTACATGCACACATGTATACACACACACACACACACAGAGAGAGAGACAGAGAGAGAGAGAGAGACAGAGAGACAGAGACAGAGACAGAGAGACAGAGACAGAGACAGAGACAGACAGAGAGACAGAGACAGAGAGAGAGACAGAGAGACAGAGACAGAGACAGAGAGACAGAGACAGAGACAGAGAGAGAGAGAGACAGAGAGAGAGAGAGAGAGAGAGAGAGAGGAGAG
>NC_022013.1:4300293-4314954 GCF_000317375.1 Microtus ochrogaster | reverse complement strand
AGAGAGAGAGAGAGAGAGAGAGAGAGAGAGAGAGAGACCGACCACATCAATCAAAGTAAAATCTACAAGCAGGTATTAGGTATATTAATCACACTTGAGGGTAGGCCCGATGTCCCCAGGCCCATCAGTAGTTGACCAAAACAAAATAACCTCAATGGCATTTTATAGAATTTTGTCTTATATTGCTTCATTTTGGTGTCTGTCTTAATGGTCTTTTGCTTGTATATTATAGCTTACAATTTTGTGTTTCTATGGTGCATGTATATTTCCATGTTTTCTTCATATTTTTATTTCTCTGTTCTTTGTTGATTTGTTTACTGTTTGTTTTCTATAGAGATAAAGAAGGAAAGGACATGGACTTGGGTGAGTGAAGAGGAGGGGAGAGTCTGGGAACAGTTGAGGAAGGGGAACCTAGATCAGAATACATTATATTGAAAAACATTTTCAATAAAAAATAAAACCTGTTTAAAAGATGAAAAAAGCAAAAATCATGTGATGTCTATGGTAAAGTCCTCAAAAATGACACTTTTTTTTTTCAAACAGAAAAGCTAATTTTCCTTGCAGATTATTTGAGCATTTGTTCCATGGATTACCTTTAAATGCAAAACCCATTTGATTTTGGAATAGCACTAGCTGAATACCACAATGATTGCCAGTGCTTCCCCACATTATTACGTATACAAGTTGACACCTCGCAATCATTTCTGAGTGAAACTCACAGCCAGCGAGGCTTTGCACTAAGAAGACAGTGAAGAAATCTGGAAGGGTTTGTGTGTACGCATCACACGCAATGCTTTTATGAGAATGTGCACGTGTGTAGAGGTCAAATTTAATTATCTTCCTTAATTGCTCTCTTGGTGATTTCCTCATTAGAACCCCAGTCTTGCCAAAACTGCTAGATTTGCTGGCCAGTGTACTCCAGAGGTTTGCCTGTTTCTGTACTTAGCCTTGTGTGTGTCTGTTTGTGTGTGCATACATGTCACGTGTGTGTGGAATACATGTATCTGTATGTGCATGCTTTTGTGTGTACTTTGTGGGGTGTGTGCACACATGTCTATACGTATACATGGGACCAAAGCAGGATATTTGGTACCCTGGCGCATCACTCTCTACCTTATTTAGGATTGGAACTCAGGTTCTTATGTTTGCACAGCAAGGATTCTAATCCACTGAGCCATTTCTCAGGGCTTGGCATTTTTATTTTTTATTTTCATGGGTGATGGTGATCTGAACTTAGGTTTTCATATATGCTTGTCTGCATGGCAGGCACTTTAGAGACTGAGCCATCTCCTCAGATCCTCCCCAGGGTTTAGTTAAATATCTTCAGTATGCACTTGGCTCTTCTCCATGTACGTGTGTGTCTGTGTCTGTGTGTGTGTGTACGCATGTGCAGGAACTATCCCCCTACTTGAGGCAGACTGTTTCTTTGTTCCTTCCACACAATACAGGAGAGAATATTAGAATTATCTCCACAGAGCTAGCCTGAGAGGGGAGGGCAGTAGCATGGGTGGACGGGATATGCAAAGAAGATACTTGAGGTATTCACTGACCATCTGAGAGAGAAAGAAGGACAGGTGTCTGTGAGTTACACTTCTTAATGAGTTCAGAATCCTTAAAACTAGACGAGACTTTAAATACTCAGGCACGGAAGATAAGACACTGAAAGAGAGCAGAGTCTCCTGCCCTGGAGCCCCACCCCATAACAGGCTGCAACCTCAACTTTGCAGCTTGCAGAGGGGAGCTAAAGGCTCAGGAAAAAGCAGAGAATCACAGGAATCACCGGGATCTGAGGGCACTCTGGTTGGCTTCAGGAAACTTGGGGGAGGTAGACAGAGTGGCTGTTTGTCAACCAGAGCAGAAGTATTTTATCTGTTTGTTTGATTGTATGCTTGTTTATTAAGGCAGGATCTCCTGGATGCCACGCTAGCTTCAAGCTCCCTGGGAAGTTAATGATGACCTTTAACTAAAGGTCCTGCCTGCTTCTACCTCTGAGGTGCTGGCATTAGAGGTGTGAACTGCCATGTCCAGGATACACAAGCCTGGAGACTGAACCCAGGGTCTTGTGTGCTAAGTAAACACGGCTTAGAGTTATATCCCCAGCCCAGTATTTAAATACCACAATGATACATGGCCATCACTGATCCTGGACAATGTTCTGAGGAATTAGATGTGGTAACATTAGATTAGTCCTGGGAGAGTCATGTAGAAATCAGATGAGAGAGAAACATTATGCACTGATAGAGCTCGGGTGTCTGGCCTTTCAAATTCTATCCAAAAATTGTTCCTACTTCCTAATGATATTAATGAAGGTACAGAACTTCCTCTTTTTTGGAACTGAAACATTCCTGTTAAGGCTAAATACCACCTGGCCTCCAAATTCTGGCCTACTCCCCATGAGTAATTACTAGTAACTTTGTAGAAGAAACTTTAATACAAACATACAAAAGGTTCATAAACCTTCTGCACATGGCATGAAGCCACAAGTGCAAACATCCACACTTGACCTCATGTCAAAGGTCAGAGTCAAAACAAGAAAATATTAAAAATGTCATGTCCAAAAACACCTTTTAGCTCTGTGTATAAAATTTATTTGAAATATGATTGAATTTTGTGTTTTAGGCTGAAATGATGGCCCAGTTAGTAAAATTCCTGTCAGGGAAATATGAGGTCCCGGGTTTGATATCTAGCATCCACGTGAGATATCCCGGTGAGCTAGCACGGCCTTGCAGTCCTAACACTGGGTTACTTTAAACAGAAAAATTCCCAGAGCCCTGTGGCCAGCCAGCCTAGCCGAACTGGTAATCTCCAGGTTTAGTGAGTGAAACCCTGCCTCAAAAATCAAGGTGGAAAGTGACAGAGGAAGATACTCAATGTCAACCTCCAGACCCCACACACATGCACACAGGTGACAACGCACTCACTACACCCACCCATTCACCCCATCCCACATCCCACGCAAATACGGGAGAAATCTTGTGTTTTAGTTCCAAGACGCCTCATTAGACACATGCAAATAGTATAAAATCCAAAGTCAAAATTCTGAAATTCACACGACTTCTGATTCTGACGTTTTGGATAAGGGATCCTGAAGCCATGGCATCACTTCGAGTAGCCCCCCCCATGCATATTCATGGACATTTAGTATCAGTTCGGGGGCTGTATGTTTACACATGCAGTAAGTGGGATCCTGAAATGCCCCCATAAAACTTTTTGCCTAATCCTTGGAACTTTGGAATTGATGAGATATTACAGTTTGATTATGGTATGTGTCAAAGGGAATTTTGCAAATATAATTAGGATTACTAATGAGTTGAATGTGACTCAATCACAAGAGAGGATTCCAAGTGGGCCTAATGTAATCACACGCCCTTCAAAAGCGGGGCTTTCTCCAGGTGGGCACAGATGGCAAATCAGAGATATTCAAAGCAGGAGAAATGAATGCAGCATCACTAGCTTCGAAACGAGAAGAGGCTCTGTTCCAGAAGACAGGCAACACTAGAAGCTGAGTGACCCAGGCTCAGGGGCGGCATCCCTACAAACGCAGAGAAGACAGTTCTACTGCATTTCCCCTTTAGTGTCATGCATCCAAAGTTGACGTGAACTCACTGTGCAGCCAAAGGTGATCCTGAACATCTGACCTTTTTGCCTTCCCCTATGATGGTACCCGAGGATTACATGCATCACTACATGCAGTTTGTGCCGTTCTTGGAATGAAACCCAAGGATTCCAAAGGCCAGGCCAGCTCTCTAGACACATCTAAGACCCTGTTACAACTTTAATGAGCTTAGAATCAGTCTTCCCGGGACCTTCTAGGTAAGAAGCCTTGTGGCTTAGATGAAACCTTAATTTGAGTTGGTGCCCTAAGCAGAGAACTCTGTGGAGCCCACTCAGACTTCTGGCATGTAAGACTGAAATGAATATAAAAATATGCTTCAAGTTCCTAAATTCATGATTAATATTTAGCAATAGAAGATGAATCCCAGAGATTATGGTCCAATTTGGTTTTATTTAAGAATAAATGTCAGCCAGGTTTCCAGTCAGTATAAAAATACAGTCTGAGCATATGTGAGTCCCTGCGTTTGATCTCTGGCACAGCAAACAGATAAATGAGAACAAGAAAGTTTTTGTGATTTTCTTTCCATTGCTATGATAAAATACGCTGATAAAAAGAAACAACTTTGGTGAGAAAGTGTTTATTTTTGCTTATGGTTCCAAAGGAGATACAAGCCATCACAGCAGGGAAGGTCTGGCAACTGGAGCAGGAACCTGATGACCGCATTTCGTCTGTACACAGGAAGCAGAGAAAGAGAGCAGGAAGTATGGCCAGCACCTCAAAGTTCACCCCCAGGGATGTACTTTCCCCACAGGACTCTACTTTCTAAGGGGTACATAATGCCTGCCCCCCCAAACACCACCACTAGATGGAAGCCAAGTGTTCAAACATATGAGCCTGTCGGGGGAGCATCTTTGATTCAAAACACAAGTCTTAGGAATCTACGGAAACAGATTATTCTTTTAAACCATCTCATGCTATTCCATAGACTACGGGCATATTATTTCCAAAAATGGTTGCCAACAACCCCTTCCATGACTGTACAAACCTGACATCTTTACTACTGCTCCCCAACTCTTTGAATATGAGCTCACTTGTTACTTTTTCTCATCCATAAAACACAAAGGAAGCAATGGTGTGGAACCTCTGACCTCATATCCCGAAAGACCTTGACCTTAAAAGACACTACCTACTCATGAACAGACACCTGGATCCATGGGTAATAGTGCTATCCAGACACAGGCTAACACCAGAATCACGGAGAAACTGTACAGTTCAATGAGACTGCTTTTGCCAAAGGCAGAGACATTCTCTTATAGCACCTGAGTGAGATACGTGCTTGTAGCCGCGATCAGTCCTGGTGTCCTAATAAAGCTACACAAATCTAGCTTGGTTCTAGCTTACAATCATGGAGTCAAGAGTGTGCTACGCCTAAATATCAGCAACAAATATGTCATGTCACATTAACAGAGAGTTCTAGAACAATAGATTTGGTAACTCTGGGGTTCTGGATATGCAGAGAAATGACTGGCCGCATCTCCATATCTTTATGGAATCTGCTTTGGATTTGGTGTGGTTTCTGAGACAGGGTTTCTCTATGTAACCTTGGCTGTTTCTGGCACTTGCTCTCTAGACCAGGCAGGCCTTGAATTCAGAGATCCCCTCACTTCTGCCTCCTGAGTGTTGGAATTAAGGGTGTGAGCCACCATTACCTGGACTCTTTTTGGAATCGTAAGAGTTTTGCTAACGTAATTTACTTTCTTTGGTTAGTGAATTCCAGCCTGTCTCCCAAGAAAGAATGAGATTTTTAAGTGCTACATGCCATTTTCTCCTTAATGTTTATTTCATTGTCAAATCCTTTACTAAGAATAGGATTCAACAATGAAGGGAGGGAGGTGGTTGGCGACAATGAGGAGCCTCTCAGATAGGAGGCTGAGGGCAGATTATACAGACAATGGACTCCTATGTCACAGCATCAGCATGTGTCCCTGGCCACACAGGCACAGGAGAATGGAAGCACAGTGTGCCCTGGATAGCAGCGAACACACAATGAAATCATGTTTTAAAGGCGTATCCTGAGGATGCAGAGACAGTTCTGCCAGCAAAGTGCCTGCCAAATAAACATGATGATTAGATTCCCATCTCCATCATCCATGTAAAAACCCAGACACAAGGTTGAGCATGATGGCATACACCTTCAATTCCAGGACTTTAGAAGCAGAGAAAGGCAGATCTCTAGGAGTTCAATTACAGCCTGATCTCCATGGCAAGTTCCAGGCCAGTTGGAGCTATGTCATGGAGCCCCTTCTTAACACAGTGCTGTGGCCTGTAATCCCGAAGCTATAAGGAAGAGACAGGTAGCTTCCTGGTGTTCATTGGCCAGTCAGTCTAACTAAAATGCTGGGGTCCAGGTTCTCTGAAAGTCCCTGTCTCAAAAAAGTCCACGAGACCAGTAGACACGACTCAGAAAGGCATCTGCCATCAGTCTCTACTCTAGCCTCAGCATGCAAGCACACACCTGTTCCCACATACCTACACACTTGCAAGCACACATCCAAACATGCATAGGTACACCGTTTGAAGGAGACTAAAGCTAGTGTGACTCATTATGAACTTGTCCTTGCAGCCTGTACTGCAGTGCACCCCTGCAGAGGACAAGGCAACAGGGGCTCCCACCAGGTAACCCCCTGAGAACTCACAGATCATTGATTGACAGTCTTTCTACTGCGGCTTCCTACCATGTTTCAGTCTGGAAAACACAACCTCAGACTCTGAAGTCAATGAGAACTATTTCCAAAGTGGAACAAGGCATGGGACTTGCGCAGCAGCGTAAACCCCTCAGGAAAACTGCCTTCTGGCCCCTGTAATGTGCTTCTAATTGTGCACATCAATTTAAAGTTCCCACGAAGTCCACAAACTTCAGTGCTGCTATAGAGTCTCACCAAACTGTGTTAAGATAATTACATCAGGGCTCCCCCCACTTTATAATAAGTGGGCAGTAATTGTTGCTAAATTACAACCAAACCACTGCAGAATTAGATGTTATATTCATATTAGGGTGGAAGAGCTCCGTCATGATGAACGAGATGGCTGTAACTACAGACAGGATTAAAGTGATTAGCCACTTACCCCAATGTGTTGACATTTTTTCCCATGATTTTAGACTTATGCTTCAAGAAAACTTTCCAATTAAACTTACTGTGAATGGCTGCTTAGGAAAGCCATGAAATAAAGAGTCTGTAAAAGGTCAACTTGATTAGTGAGTAAACATTAGCACTAAAGAAAAAGTCACTCGGCCGAACCGCCCACCTGAAATAACGGATGGCAGATGAAATGCTTAATGCCCAAGTCATAGCTGAACAATGTAGCTGTGTGATTAAGGCATGCGGCCATAATTAAAACAGTCATAACAATCACCTCGCAATAATTCATGTTATTCAAGACCACATATATTGTAATAAGCTTGTAAAAAGCTACGAGGGGAAGGAAGGGACCGAGGGTAGGAGGGAGGAAGGGAGGAGGAAAGGAAAGAATAGAAAACACACATTAGCAGTTTGGGATTAACAGAGGGTTACTCAATCCCAAGGTTTTTATTTGTTTGTTTGTGTGTGTGTGTGTGCTTTTTTTTTGCTTTTTTTTTAATGTGAAAAGTACAGTCATAAACTGGTGTTTAACAGTTTGCATAAAATGCTTAGGTATAACAGACTTGCAAACATTTCACATTTGAAACCTTGGGAGCAGTTCATTAGATCCACACGTGGCCGTGTGTTAGGAAAGCAATCCTGTATGAAAATGGGTGTTAAACCATCACGGAACATGATGATTCTCACACACTTTTCTACGTGTTGAGGACTGGTGCTAAGATTTGCATGACAGCAGACAAGACGCTCCCGAACAGTACCTGCTACGGCCTTCAAAGTGATTTGGTAAACAAAGGTGCAAGCTGTTAAGGAGAGAAAACTAGCACTAAAAAACTGATTCAAAAACGTCCCGTTTCAAGGTGTTTTTTTTTTTTAAATCTGAATTATTCAACTTAACCTCCTACAATTAGTTTTCTGCACCTAGAGCTCAATTATTAAAATATTTATTACGAGGGTGTGAGGGGGAGGAGAGGGAAGGGGAAGAGGAGAAGTGAGAGGGAGAGGAGAGAAAGAAATACTGAGATCGTGTCTATGTTTGCTGGTGCCATACCATGCTTGCAGTCAGAGGATAATGTGCAGGAAGCCGATTCTCTTTCCTCCATGTGCACCCTGGACAGCAAGTTCAGGTCGACCATCAGGCAGGGAGGCAAGAGCCTTCACCTGCTGAGCCATCTTGCCAGGCTTCAATATTTCTAACTCGTTTTTGAATTCTTCAGAAAGATGTTCATTTACTTTCCCTGTGTTTTTCACGACCCCACTTGGCTCAGTAACACAAGTCCACAGGGAAGATATGTTTGGACCCCAATTAACTAGCTACTGACTACGGCTAAATTTACCTCTGGACGGTTGTAATATCTACAAATATAAAGCATGTCTCATATATCAAGTAGCTTTCTTTTTTTAAAAGTCCCTGTGTGTCTCTCGAAGGACAAGATTGGCAGTATAGTACCAAAATAAATAAATAAATTTAATTTAGTAAATATGCAAACAATAACAAAAACTACACTTGGTCGGGCTTCCAAAGTTCTGCCAGCTACCTCTCCATACCCCCTTAGTGGCGATTGCACAGTCTCTTAAATCATTCCCTTCACTCACAAACCATCCTCCAGCTTTTTACAATTATATTTTATTGTTTCTATAGAGCTATGTTCAAGAGAACTCTTTTAAGGATGTTGGTGTAATGAAGAGCTGGGGTTATCAAACTCAGGCAGTGGAAGCCAGATACCACGAAGACAAGCACTTGACATCTGTTCATTCCTGGTACTTGAACTCTGGGCACTTGAATTGAAAATAGGAAAATGTGGATTGTAGCAACAGGGTAACAGATTTTTATTGCTTACAGAAAACTTGCAAACAACGACAACAAAAGCCCCATCATATTTATTTTAAATTTCAAACAAATTCCTACTCCCAAATTTTATTTCTCTACTGATAAAATTGGAGTCATGCTTTTCATTCCAGAACTTCAAACTGAACTCGCTTCGTGGCTCAAAAAATACATTTCTAACTGGGGGGAAAAAAAAGAAAGAAAGAAAAAGAAAAAGCTTCTTTAGCCTGATGGCTCCAGAAATTCACAGTTCCTTGAGGGCCTGCCTGCTTGCCTTCCTTCCTTCCTTCCTTCCTTCCTTCCTTCCTTCCTTCCTTCCTTCCTTCCTTCCTCCCTCCCTCCCTCCCTTCCTTTCTTCAAAGGATAATTGTGGGTGTAGCCAGGAGACTGGTACTCTACTGGAGGCCTGTGTGGAGGAGGCAAGCCACAAAGCCTGTTCAGAGGGAGCCTGCCCCATGGGACAGGTGAACACAGACTGGATGAAGAAGACTCCACTAGCTAGCATCCCAGTCAGCCACTAACAGTCAGTCAGCTAGGATTCTCAGAGATCACCTGATTCTGAACCCATATTTGGGAAAAGGGGGAAATTCTGGGCAAAGAAAGTGAAGCAGCGGAAAGAAAAGGATAATGGCTTCGTAAAAACTAAGCAAAGAATTCAATGACTCTGAGAGTAAGTGGCAGGTCATGAAAGAATCATACACAGGCTGCCTTCTTTCTCTCCATAGACTCCTGAGCTCAAGGACATAGCATGAGAAAAGGGGTAAGAGGAGAGGGAAGAGAGAAAGGGGGAAGAGAGGGAGGGAGAAAGGGCTGAAGAGACAGTGGGTATTTCACTTGACTCATTAATTTCCTACAAATCTATTTTTTAATTTTTAATTAAATTTTTATTTATTCTGGTGTGTGTGAATCCAAATGCCATCACATCTATGTAGAGATCAGACTATATAATCTCTGTGAATTGGTTCTCTACTTCCACACTATGGGTCTCCCTAGTATTGAACTTAGATCCCCACGCTGGTAGCAAGGGACTTTATCCACTGAGCCATTTCTGACCAACATTTGGAACACGGTCATCTCTCATTTAGTTTGTTCACAAACCCAGGGGACTTCATGCACATGCGCACACCCAGCCACATTTCTGCTGGGACTCTGGCCCCGTACTGAACCACGTTTAATTGATGGCCATGTAATGTAAACACATGCAGGGGTGGATAGAAACACAACAGGGGCACATATGAAGGCCTGGGCTCCCAGAGAACTGGACACAATCCCCTGCAAAGTGATAAAATCACCGGGTGACTCCAGAAATGCCACCTTCCCTCTCAGAGCCTCAGTCCTGCCCTGTGACAATGGATGGCTGGGGATCAGCATGGGTCCTTTATCATCTGCCACCCAGGGCTGCCACTTCCCCGATTTCTACAGTGCTAAGAGCTCGTTTCTTTTCATTTTGCCCCAGTGGGAGTGATGGATAGCTTCTCCCTTAGCAATCTCATTACACACTTTTACATATTTGTTGGTTGTTAGATTTCCCGTCCATCACTTTTCCCCTTGGATGAAGGCTGCAAGTTATCTTCATCTGCTGCAGCTGTACCCTTCTCGTTCACTACTCCCTTTAGGGCTACTTCTGGAATATTGTTTCCTCGACACTGAGTAGAGTAATGGTTAAGAAAGAAGTCTTTGGAGGCTGAAGATATGGCCAATGCTTGCTGAGCCAACATGGGGACCTGAGTTCAGATCCCGGCACCAAAGTTAAAAACAACAAAGCCGGGCGGTGGTGGTGCACACACCTTTAATCCCAGCACCCAGGAGGCAGAAGCAGGTGGCTCTCAGTGAGTTTGAGGCTAGCCTGGTCTATAATAGCTTGTTCCAGGACAGGCTCCAAAGCTACAGAAAAACCCTGTCTCATAAAATAAACCCCAAAACAAAACAAAACAAAACACCAACAACAAACAGTCCTGGCTCCACAACTGTCACCTCTAAGCTTGGGGACAGGAGGATCAATGGGAATTTCTGGTTGCCAATCTACTAACAAGTTCATTGAGAGTCCCTGTCTCAAGGAAATAGGGTAGAGGGGGTTAGAACAGGGCACCTGCTGTCCTCCTGGCCTTAGCATGCACACAGGTGCAAAATACAGCGGTAAACAAATACTCCCATACACCACACATACAGAAACACATGCAGATACAAGCATACTCTAAAAATGAACGAAGGTTTCAGACTTACACACTGCATGGGCTTGAAGCCACTAGCTTAACGGGAAGCTTTGGAATAAACTTAGGTCTCTTTACCTATAAGATGGGATTATAGTAGTGACAAACTCCTGAGCAACTGTGGCAGTCAAATGAGAAAAGGAAGGCTTGGCATGTTGGCTATTGAAATGGAAGCTGTTATTTAGGTTCTTCCTCATCCTGATAATGCCCACAATAAACTAGCACTTTCAGTAAGATTAATCCAAATGAAAGCTAAGGAAGTCAGAGAAAGCATTTCTGTCCTCTTAGGAAATCAGTGGATTAGGAAATCAGATCAACCATGATCTAAAGGCTGTGTGTGTGCATGTGTACCTATGTGCATATGTGCATGCATGTGTATGTGTGCCTGGATGCCTATGCACATTTATGTGTGTTTATGCATGTGTCTGTGCCTGTGTGCATGCATGGGGCCTGTGTTCATGTGTGTGCATTCATGTGTATGTATGTGTATGATTGCCTTGTGTATGCATGTGTGTGCATCTATGTATATATGCATGTATGCATGCATGTACGTGTGTATTTTGTTTGTGCATATGTGCCTTGTGCCTGTATATCTGTGTTACATGCATGTAGTATGTGCATAGGTGTATGTGTGGTATGCATGCCTGTTTGAGGCTGTATGAATGCATGGAGAGACAGGGGAGAACTTCAGGTGTTTTAGTTAGGATGTCTATTGCTATGATACAACACTGGCAAAAAGCAACTTGATTAAGAGCTAAAGCAGAAGACAGTGATATTTCATTTGTATTTTAATAAATAAAGCTTGCCTGAAGTTCAGAGAGTAAAACAGGCCCACTGGTCAGCATTACAGACCAGGTAGTGGTGACACATACCTTTAATTCCAGTAGCCACACTAGTTTGCCACAGAAACCAGGTGGTACTGGTGCACACCTTTAATCCCGGCACCAAAGAGGAACGTAAGACTGGAGGACACACTCTCATTCTGAGATTCCTGGAGGCAGAATGGCCATTTCAGACCTAGCAAGAGGTCAGAGCCAGTGGATGGCTGTTTTGCTTCTGACTTTTAGGTTGAACCCCAATATCTGTCTCTGGGTTTTTACTAATTGTGCTACAAGACATGGAGGAATGCTGTTTACTGGCTTGCTCCTTAGGGCCTGCTGTCCGGTCTGCTTTCTTATACAACTCAAGACTGCCTTCCCGAAGATGGTACCATACCCTGTGGGCTGAGTCAACCCAGATCAATCATCAATCAAGAAAATGAATGTCCTACAACTTTGCCTGAAGGCCAACCCAGTGGAAACATTTTCTCAAATAAGGATCCCTTTTCCCAAATGACTTGAGCTTGGTGTCACATTGACAGAAATGAACCAGGACACAGGGGCTGTCTCTCCCTGAATCAGGAGCTAGACTGGGGACCAGCAACCTCAGTGGCCTCCTGTTTCTACCCTCCCCACCGCACACACAGTGCTGGGGCTACTGGAACAAGCAGAGCTACTCCCAACTCTTTCCATAGATGTCAGGATTGGAACCGGGGCCACCATTCTTGTGCAGCCACCACGCTCACCCACAAAGCCACCCTCCAACCTGTAACTGCTCATTCTGATCACAGCCAGGGCTCTCTTCTTCCACCGTCTGTGACCTTGGGAAAAATCTGTCAGCATTCCTAGATAAGAGCTGGCTCCGCCAAGCAGAGCTCTTATCATCTTTACCTGAAAATAAAACCATTTAAAGACTGGTCAGAGCTAAAAAGCTGTCTCCAGTGTGATTTCTTCTCTACCCACAGAGAGATCAGCCACAGATCTGCAGCCCCATCTCTAGTCAGACACTGAGCACAGCAGGGAAAGATTGTCTACAAGTGTGAGAACTGCTGCCTGCTGTGTCAGAAGTGTCGCCAAGTGCCCAGCTGAGCTTCTGGCCCTGTTTCCCCATCCCTGAACTGGAAGCCAGAGGTGTAAATGGTGACGCCAGAATTTAATTTCTCAAGACAGGAACGCGGGGTTTCCAAAGTTGAAGCTGCCACCTTCATCCTGAACAACCAGGTCTGTTAAGCCATCCTAAAGTGTTGCTGTCAGAATCTTGAGTGGATCAATGGAGCATGGAACAGATATCAGAGTCACTCGCCGGCTGTACAGGAGAGCAATGCCACCAGGCTCTCTTTCCACTTAGATCCATTTCTTCTTTATTCTCCTTAATTCCCTTCGAGACATGAGCCTGTGACCTTCTATATTACTGCTGCAACCTACCCTTTCCCCTGGCCTTATTAGGCCCTTATCTTCTTAAGCAGCAGCAAGCTTTTGCATCCAGCATTCATCCTTCCTAAACACTCCAAGATCATCATTTCACTTGCTCTCTTGCTCCTTCAGCTGCATCCTTTAGGACTCTCAAGTGAATGTCATCAGACCTCAATGACTCCCACACGCTCAATTATGGGAGGGTGCCTCAACCTGCTTCCTGCAGATGGGGACTGCTTCCCGCATTAGCGCCCTCTCACCGTTAACCTTTGTAGCGAAGATGGCAGCAGAGGAGCTGTTAGGGATCTCAGAGCCTGTCTGCCATGTGGCCTGCCTCATACTTGCCTTCCCTGCCCCCCCTCCAGTTAATGAAAAGCTGGCCTCCCCTCACTCCAGGATGAAGGGCTGGGGCCGCTACTGTGCCACTTAATTCTCTCAGAAAACCTCATTACGTCCTCTTGTGTTTTCTAGTTTGTGCACCTTTGGTCCTTTGCATTTCCATAGACACTTTAGACTCTTAACAATCGCACCTAAAATATGCATCGCCTTTTTAGAAATGCGCCTGAACTTGCACGCTCTCATAGGACTCTTCCTGTTGTTCTTTTCATTTCGAATATTTATTTTATATTTCTTTAAGTGTGCCTGTGTCCGTTTGTGTGAATGTGTCCCGTGTGAGTGTAGGTAGCCAAAAGAGGCTACCAAATTTCCTGGAGCCGGCAGATGTAAATCACCCAAAATGAGCCCCAGGAATTAACTCAGGTCCTCTTCAAGCGCAGCAAGGCTCCTAATTTCTGAGCCATCTCTCCAGCAACACCCTCCTCCCCTCCCCTTTCTGTTGTCCTTAAACAACTGGCCAGTGACCATAGAAACTAAAAGTTACAAGGAGAAGTGTTCTGTTTTAATTATTTGATCTTTTAAATTTGATTTTATGTTAGTGCCTTCCACATGTCCTGGTGAGCATCAGGTCATGGTGCATGCTCAGTGGACCGGCGTTTGGGGCGTTTTATATTATTTCTCATCTATTGCCCCTGTTGCATTTGCCTCTTCCCCAGAGAGGAGGGAGTGGTGTTCTTCCCACCACTCACATCCAGAGTGAAGGTCATGGTTTTAGAAAACAGGAGGAAAGTGACATTGGAGGCATTTCCAGCTCCAGCCTTCTTTTCAGTCTGGAAAGCTGTTTGCAAGGGTTGTGGCCAAACTTGTGTGGCTGTGAAAATAGCTGTTTGCACAAACACAGCTACACTGAACGACTGAACAGGGATGGGACCGCGGAAACAGTTTCTTTAGAAGGTTGAAGTGTATTTTGTTTTGCCTTGTGCTGCTGCCTAACAAACATTACAATGAAGAGCCCAAGAGATCCAGTTAGGGAAGAGGAAGAGTTCCAGTCAGGGAACTGCTCAGTGCATGGCTGATTACTGGAGCTGAAGCCACTGGAGAAGGCCATGAGAACCATGAATAGGATTACGATGTCTGACAGTAGCTCCTGTTATTCTTTTGGTCCCTGCCCTAGCCACGCCCACTCCTTTTAACCTCTGACCTCCGCCCCTCCATGGCTCTCCCCCTGTGTTCTCTCCCGGTGTACACATGGGCTTTGCCTCTCTCCTCTCTCTCTGTCCCTCCTTCTCCTTCTCTCTCTCTCTCTCTCTCTCCCTCTCTCTCTCTCTCTCTCTCTCTCTTCCCCTTTCTTTCTTTCTTTCTT
>NC_022013.1:4285083-4300193 GCF_000317375.1 Microtus ochrogaster | reverse complement strand
CTTTCTTTCTTTCTTTCTTTCTTTCTTTCTTTCTTTCTTTCTTTCTTTCTTTCTTTCTTTCTTTCTCTCCTTGTTAATAAATTCTTATATGGCTATTTCCTGTGTTTATGTCTGTTACTGCCGCCACCCCCAGTGCAGCGCAGGCCCTCCTGCGCTGCTTTTTCTCATGGCGGGCTCCGCCAGCCCGCCCAGGTATATTTTTTAAGAATAAGATTGGTGCCGTGACTCGGATGATTCGCCCACCCCGGACTTCAAATCATCCGAGTCATGGCACCAATCTTAATCTTAAAAAATATACCTAAGGCAGGCTGGAGCCTGCCATGAGAAAAAGAGGCTACAGCTTCCCACAGCTTCCCACCAGCGGGAAGCTGAGCTGGCGGTGATGGTGGTAACAGACCCTGAGCGGGCTGGCGGAGCCCACCATGAGTAAAAGCGGCTACAGGTTTTCACCAGCGGGAGGGCATGCATGTGGCGGGTCAGACATATAAACGCAGGAAATAGCCATAAATGTTTATTAAGAAAGGGGGGAGAGAGGGAGAGAGAGAGAGAGAGAGAGAGAGAGAGAGAGAGAGAGAGAGAAGAAAGAGAAGGAGAGAGGCAAAGCCTGTGTGTACACCGGGAGAGAACACAGGGAGAAGAACGATGGTGGGGTGGAGGTCAGAGGTTAAAAGAAGTGGGCGTGGCTAGGGCAGGGACCAAAAGAATAACAGCTCCCTTTTTCCTTTCCAAATATCAGTCTCTCTATTAGTCCACCCATGATGGAAAGATGAAAGCTATTTTCCCCTTCCTCACTGCTGCCTCCATCCAATACTGGAGAGATACAAATCAGTGATTTGAAAACCATAAAAGCTCAGAAGGCTGTGTTGGGGATGTGGCATGTGTGTATGTCTGATGGAGCCAGACTTTATCACTGGGGTGTCCTCCCCGTGCCACTCTTCATCTTATTATTGATTGATTGATTGATTCATTCATTCATTCATTCATTCATTTATTCTGACACAAGATCTCCTAATGAATTTGGAGATGACTGATTCAGCCAGGCTGGAAGGCCAAGGAACTTGGGGATCTACTTGTCCCTCTTTTCCTAGTGCTATGGTGAAGGTCCTGCTTTCCCAGCTTGCTGTCTGAGTGCTGGGGATCAGAAATGAGGTCTTCATGCCTATGGGGCAAGCACTCTCCACTGAGCCCCCTCCCACCCCCAAACCTTACCACTGAAAGGAGCTCTGTGAGGAAACAGAGAGGAATGTAAATAAAGTGACAATTTTGTGTCTGTCACCCTGCATCCTTCGTGCTCACTTGCTGCTTTTCCATACTTAGAGGTTTGCAAAATAAAAGATCCTCTGCACGGAGTGGGGAGAATGCCCTTGAGTGCCCTCCAGATCAGCTGCACTGGCCAGCCATGATGAGCCCCTTCAGGCAAAGGGGAGCTGAGCACCCACTGTGGATCTGGTTGAGTGCCATCCTCCCCAGATGCCAATAGAAATAGAAAGAGCCGTTGGCAAGCTCCAATCTAGCAGGGGAAATAGACCTTTAAAAAATCTGTTAGAGCTTCATCTAAATGGCTTTGTTGGGAATCATTTCACCCTTTTCTTATTTCTGCCCATCTACAAGGCCTATTCTTCCAAGGTAGAAAATAACCTTTAAGCATTATCTAGTCTGTCGCCCTGACTGTAGGTGAGAAAATGATGTAACCACTTCTGTCACTGAAGAAAAAGAATGTGTCTCTTTCCCGTGGCCTCTAAGAGTTAACCAACTTCACTATTAGAAGAGAATTATATTATTGTCAGGCAATACCCTCACACTGGAATGCAAGTTGCTTTTCCTCCTTTTATTGACGCGTTATGGGAGATGAGCATTTAATAACTCTGCTAATTTAACATGAGCATTGTCATAGCTTTCTGCTTTCTGGATCCACAGGCTGCCTTTTTAATCAACCAGGCAATGTGCAAAATCCTTCACGCCTGGCTTAATCAGGGAAGCCTGAGAGCAATGCACAGCAGACATGCATGTTTGTGTATACACATGTGCACATGGAGGCTAGGGCACAACTTCAATGTTGTTCCTCAGTTTTTTAGACTGGGTCTAGAAATTGCCAAGAGAGACAGGCTGTTTGGCCCATGATCCCCAGAGATTCTCCTGTCTTCATTTTCCAAACACTCCGGTTTCAAGCACAGGACACCCTTTGTTTGTTTGAATTTAGGGGGTTGAGCTCAGGAACTCACCCTTGTACAGCAAGCTTTGCACTGACAAGCTTTCTTTGCAGACTGCCTTTACAATTTGAGGGAGTTCCTGGCATGGCCGATATGATTTCAAAACATCCAGCATCTGTCATCGTCATTCCTAAAGACTGTCTTCAACTTGCTCATCCTGCACAAATGATGCCTTCTCTCCTCTGACCAAGATCTCCCCATGTCCTCCAGCCCTTGGACAAGTCCAATTCTATTTTACACTTGGACTCATTCTGCACCTCTTCAATATTCAACACGGAAGTGAGGTCATGCAGCATTTGTCTCTGTGTGCCTTACTTCACTTAGTCTGAAGGCCTCTCGGTTCACTTATGCTATTACAAGTAGTAAGCCTTCCTCTTTAAGACTGAAAGTCATTCCCTATAGAAATATACCTACCATTCATCCTCTGTTTATCTACTTTTTTAACAGACATATTGGTTGATTCAATTTCTTGGATATTGTGAATAATGG
The DNA here is from genome assembly GCF_000317375.1 of Microtus ochrogaster. Classification (NCBI taxonomy): domain Eukaryota; kingdom Metazoa; phylum Chordata; class Mammalia; order Rodentia; family Cricetidae; genus Microtus; species Microtus ochrogaster. The sequence goes on along the minus strand of NC_022013.1, from coordinate 4,297,494 downwards.
CATATGTTATCAGCTCTATACTCATCCTCATTTTAATTTATTTTTTTGCTTTAACATTTGTTAAGGTGCCACCATTGTCTCTCACATTGATTTATAAATGAAGCAATTCTACCAAACATATCTTGAGGTTGTATAAAATATTCCCTCTGAGAAGTAAAGCTTTCAGATTACGCAAACATTAATTTTAAACAACAGGTACTCCTGAAACATCTTAGGATAAAAGCTCTTTATAAAATTAAGGGATGATTTACCTAGCTGCAATGCATCTCAGGTCTAGACAGTCAAAGCTCAAAGCTCTGGCCAGGGGATGTGTGCTGCAGAATTCCCAACGACAAAATTCTTCCAAGCTGTTTAGAAAGAACTAACACTTGCTACTGAAAACCCACAGTGTTGTAAATGCGCATCAGTGATAAGTGAAGGGATACACAGCTGTCGATTAAATCAGCTGTGTCTTCTTTAACAGGTATTATAAAAAATGTTTCCTTCTGGGCCTTTGAGCTTTCTCAGCCTCTAAGGATGCCTCAAGTCAAGCTTGCTGACCTGAGTTCAATCCCTGGTACTAACTCAGTAGGAGGAGAAAACTAATTCCCCCAAGTTTTCATCTGAGCTGTATACCTTCACATTGGGGGTAATCAGTCCGTTAAAAATAAATAAATATATTTTTTCAAATTAAAACTCTGTCCCCTATATGTTTGCATATGTAAACAGACTTACAAAACTGCCATTCCTGGTTTAAGAACAAAGAAAATAGAGGAGATAGAGAAAATACAAGATTCAGTTTTATTTTAATTATAGCTTTATAAGCACAAACACATAAGCTCCAGCTTTTATTTACTTGGATCTTCATTGCTACCAAACATGGCCACAGTTTTCAGAAGTCTGCATTTAAATACAAGTGTTGCTTTAAATTCAAGTGATTAAGCAGATGGAATATCAAACTTTGATTCCATTTAACTTTCTCGATGGGACCACATTTTACCAGGAATAAAAAAACAAATGTGAAACTAAGTATTAAAACACTTTATTCCAACATGTTAGGGAGAGTTCCAGAATGAATGCAGAAAAATATAAAGTCAATGTAAATTCAATTATTGAGCCAAGTTACCACAGGAACATGCAGGAACACAGGCATTCAAGTAAATAAATTATTCTGATTTTGTTACTGGCTGACACAAATTACTCATTTCCTTGGACTTGAGACAGAGAGGCTTCAAAGCAAAAGAGATGCAATCGGGAAAAGTTCATTACTCATCCTCTCCAGCCTCACAGTCAACGGGGATTCCAGGCATACTTCATCCCCCTCCAGCCTCACCAAAGGTGTCCCTGAACCAGCCTATTACCTGCTCAACTGTCACTCACAGATCTGCTTCCTGCTGTAGGTTTCTGAGACAGTTCTCTATGGCTATATCCACACTCCACTCTTTACAAAATGCCTCTAGTCGTTTTTGCTAATAAATTAGTGAAGTCTGGGAGCTGTGGAGACAGTTCAGATTCCAAGCATGCAGATCTTAGTCTGGGTGTTATGGAACATTCTTATAATCTTAGCAATAGGAAGATAGAAACAAATGGATCCCTGGGCCTCACTGGCCAAACAGCTTACCACAATTAATGAGACCCAGGTAAAAATGAGAAAACTTTTCTGACAAAGTAAGGTGGAGTGGAGAATATGGCTTAGCAGGTAAAGGTACTTGCTATGAAACGTCATAACCTGAATTTGATTCCTGGGACCCATATGGTAGAAGGAAAGAACCAACTCCTACAACTTGCCCTCTAACCATATACATAGCAAGGCATACATACACATACATAGATAGAAGAGAAATACAGAGAGAAACACACAATAAACTAAATATAAATGTAATAATTTTTAAAAAGAAAACAAGGATGTCTCCTGAGGAGGAACAGTTAAGGCTGACCTCCAACTTCCAAATGCATTCACACACACACATACACACACACACACACACACACACACACACACACACACACACGTATTGCAATTTTCAAATGGCTTACTTACAAAATCCGATTTTTAAAACTAATTCAAGGGTAGTTTAAGAAGCAAACAAGAATGATAAAGTAAGGCATTGGCATAGGAAAGATCTTACTCAGGGGGCTGCCACTCTCCCTGGTGCTGGGAGAGTAAGAGCTTCATAAAGTGGAAACAGTGTGCTAAGGGAGGCATTTTCCTCTCATGGTTGGAGTCTGGTATGGCCTGTCTTCCTGACTTACAGGTGGTAGTGTTCTCATATGGCCTTTCTCTTATGTCCTCAGAGAGAATGTTCTGGAATCCGGTCTTCTTGTTATAAAGGAAGTGGCTCTATCAGATTAGCTCTACCCCTGGAACTTCACTTAACCTTAATTACTTCCATGAGGGCCTAATCTTCAAATGAAGTTATCGTGGGTGCAAGGACCCCATGCTGTGACTCCTGGGTGGGGGGATGATTCAGTATATAGCACATGCCAAGGGAAAGAAGGAGGAAGAGACCTGCTTCCATGCATTCTCTGCTTTGGCTAAGAATGAAGTTAGTTCATGATCGTTAGGGGAGGGACTCACAGGGCACAATGGTTTTCTGAGGAGCTACAGTTAATACTGGCTATGGAGGTAGAGACAGAAGGATTCCTGATGTTGGCCAGCCAGCCTATCTGAATCAGGGAAGTATGGCTTTATTAAAAATGTATGTCTCTTAAAATAATGCCAAGAGACATTGAGAAAGCTACCTGACATCTGCACCCACACTTGAGCACATGTAAGTACACACACACTTGCACATGAGAAAGCATGAAACTTTGGAGATGAAACATTGCCTCTGGTATGCGGCTTTTCTTCTGGTCTCATGATTCTGATCTCTGAGTGTCTTCATTTATCTTCACACTATGTGTGTGGCTGCGTTGCTCTGGGTAAATGAAGGACCAAATGAGCACATACACATGCAGGAACACACACAGTGTCTGGAGCCTAGTGAAGTCACTATAAATATCTGTCCAAGGCATGGGTTAACAGTATAATTTGCAGCTCTGCTTCTGATGCTAACTTTCAGCTGAAGCCATCAGCCATCGAGTACGAGAATGGCTTCACCATCTGCAGTGAGACCCACAAGCATTTGAAAGCCTTCCAAGCCTTTGTGTGGACAGCTGAGCAGCAGTCATTTGGTTTAATATAAAATTGTTGTCAGAAGGATGCTATAATTTGCCTCCTACACATGTCCAGATGTCACTAAATTGGGCCCAAGGTCACCATGGTGGACCAGACTGGCCTGAAAATGATTGTCTTATTTCTGTTAGAAATGACCCAGAGCCAGATGTTCTGTGGTGTCTACTGTTGGTTTCACACACTCAGCAAATAGATGGAAGGAAACCGGCCCCACCCTACCCAGATGACAGGTCAAAGGGCAGCCGAGCCATTCTCCTTGCCCCAGTCAGTTTCCAACTTCCTGTGAAGGAAGAGGTGTTGGTCAGTTTGTCCTACTGGTGCCTCTCACTCTTTAGATCAGTGGTCACTTGTTGGCATTGACTAGTCATTTGTCCAGTAGATTAGCTAATCTTCTTGTTGCTGTGACAAATTGCCTGGCGTGTGGTAGAGGAGGAAGGCTGAGTTCTGAACCACTGTTTGAGGGTATAGTCCATCATGGAAGGGACTTTGCCTACTTCATAGGTGGTGCTGGGATTTTCCATAAGGAGACAGAGAACATATAACCACCCCAATCTGTAGTATTAATAACCAGTGGGAGGAATACCAAGACTCCTGGCATTCTCTAAGAGTTTAGAGGTGCTGGGGTGCTCTATACGAAGTGGTGGCTTTTACTAGTACTGGATGACATCTTTTGTATCTTTAGGAAGAATAAGGCTCCATGTAGTAGGTTACTGTAAGACTTTATTTATATAAGTTCAGGATGGCAGGGGATTTCATGAGTCTCAGAAAAACAACATGAGACAGCATCACTAGGTGGCTATAGGAAGCAGCTAGGTTCCATCTAACCTTTGTCACCAGCATGACTTATGGGAAGAATGTATAAAGTTCTTTAACTTAAACTTTAAGTTACTTAACTCCATCTCTCTCTCTCTACATATATATATATGTATATATATATGTGTGTGTGTGTATGTCTGTGTGTGTGTACGTATGTATGTATATCATCAATGACATTTGCCTTGAATACGCAGGAATTTTAGATTTATCTATTAACTTATAGTATATTAAATGTGTAAATTCCTAAAATGAAATCATAAAATTGAAATTAATTCACAGAAATGTAGTTTCTACTCATATTCTGTCACATTCTCTCCTTAAGAAATTGTTAGCTGGGCGGTGGTGGCGCACGCCTTTAATCCCAGCACTCAGGAGGCAGAGGCAGGCGGATCTCTGTGAGTTCGAGACCAGCCTGGTCTACAGAGCGAGTTCCAGGGAAGGGTCCAAAACCCCAGAGAAACCCTGTCTCGAAAAACCAAAAAAAAAAAAAAGAAATTGTTGTCTCTTTATCTTTCCAAACACGTTAGTTATTAGTATCTTTGTGCACATGCGTGCGCACACATACACATGGATATACTTGTCTCTTGGGTAATCAGTATACATATAAGACAAATAGTCCTTTATTTATATTTACCTACAGAAAGATACATGTCAGAATGATGGAGGAAGGTCATTGGTTAATTAAATAAAGAAGCTGCTTGCCCTGATAGGTTAAAACACAGGTGGGAGGAGTAAACAGAACAGAACTCTGGGAGGAAGAGGAAGTGAGCTCAGAGACTTGACAGCTCTCCTCTCGGGGGCAGAGGCCTCAGAGAGACCAATGCTCCACTCTTGCAGGCAGAGGCAAGGGCTCTGCTCTCTGAGGCACACACGATGAAGCTCCGACCCAGGATGGATGTAGGCTAGAATCTCCCTGGTAAGCCACCTTGTGGGCTACAGCAGATTATTAGAAATGGGCTAGTCCAGGTGCGAGAGTTAGCCTAGAAGAGGCTAGATAGAAATGGCCAAGCAGTGATTAAAAGAATACAGTGTCCGTGTAATTATTTCGGGTAAAGCTAGCTGGGTGGCAGGACACAGCCCGCCGCTCCTATTACTACATCAGAACACATGTGCGCGCACACACACACACACACATACACACACACACACACACACACACACAAACACACACACCTTTCCCCTATCTGTGATGCTTTTCCTCTTCACAGAAGTTGAATGATCTTATTCTATGTGAAAAACAGAAATAAATGTCATTTGAAATACTTAACATAAATCCAAACTACTTTTTAACCGGTAGTAGAAAGAGTGAACTATATATTTACATTTATTATTCACTTCAAATTTAACAACTTTCTCCAATTTTGAGGGCTTTATTAATAAGGTACTTTTGGAAAAGCACATACTGCTATTTGAATTTGATTTAATTATTAGGAAGCCTCAGCCACATTAGAGAGAGCAAAAGACATTTCTCAAGAAATACTTTGTTTCTTAGGTAAAATAAGGCATTTTGTCAATTACAAAGGCTGTATCTTAAGCAGCCAAAGTAGACTCTTGTCTTCTCAAAGACAATCAAGGTCTACAGGAGCATGCATTTAAAGCATAAACTACATACTTACTCAACAATAAAGTTCTGCAGAAGCAAGCACTGAGTTTTTGAGACACTTCACACATTAATTTTTGTAGGGTACAAAAAGATGTGAATGTTCCATTAGGGACAGGACTGTCCTGACTCAGCCAATTTGATGGCTGTGTGACCTTCTCCAATGTGTTTAACCTCTCTGCCCTTATGCTCCCTATCTATAAAACATAGATGTTAATAGTTCCTCATAGGACTATAAACAAGGACACGGCATGCGTCAGAACACAGAAAGCACCCAGCCCAAGGTCAATACACCTCAGTTCTTGCACAGCTAGCAAAACTAGGAAACAATAGAAAATGATGGTTAAGATTCAGGCCGCTTGAGAGCAACCCTGGCTATAGAATGCCCCAGCTGTGCGGCTGAATGCAGAAGAAGCTATTTTAATCCATATCAACCTCACCTTCCTCTTCTGTAAAAGAAAGCTTCTAAGAACGCTTCCTGGAGGGATTTTATCAATTAAATTACAGGGGTCTAGCAAGGTAACTCAGTTAGTAAAACACCTCCCTCCTATGCACAAACGCCTGGGTTCAAGTCCAGCACCACATAAACTGGCCACGGTGATGCATGTCTGTGAAGTTAGCATTTAGAAGGTAGAGGCATGCAGAGCAGAAATTCAAGGCCATCCTCAGCTACTTGGTGAGTTCGAAGCCAGACTGGGCTACATGAGATTTACTACAAATGTTTTGTAATTGTGTATAATATTATAGTTCTGTTTAGTACAAGGAAGAGGAAATCATTGGTTTTATCTTATTCCCATACCCAAGCTCCCTCCCATAGCATCTATACAGGACTAACTCTCTCTAAATGATCATAAAGATAAAACAGAATAACTTGCATTCTGTGTTTAAAGAACATCATGGAAGATGTGGGCTGAGGTGATGATGGTGCAGTTGGTAAAGTGCTTGCCTTGAAAACTCAAGGATCTGAGTTAGATCCCAGAGCCCGTGTTCAAAATCCTGATCACTGTAGTGTAATCCCAACAATGGGAGGACTGAGACAGGCAAATCCCATATACTCCTCACTGAGCAGCCAGCCAAGCTCAACGCAAGTTCCACGCTACTGAGAGAATCTGTCTCTAACACAAGGTGGATGGCACCTACAGAATGATTCTTCAGATTGTTTTCTGGCCTCCACATTCATGTACACATACACACAGAACCCAAACACATGGAAACTAAATGTATCTGTCCATACACAGAAGGCAATGTAGAAGTTGAAGCTGCAGCGTTGCACAGGTAAAAGGTCCTTCTCCATTCATTTCCATCTAACAGGTCACTTCTCCAAATGTCATCAAATAGACATTTTCAGTATCACCTCAAGGGCCTCACCTCTCCTGAGCTGGACTTCAGAGGCTCAGAGGCAGTGTCTGGTGCCCTACAAGTCAGGACAGTCTGCTGTCAAAGTCCTGGCCTGCAGGATCTGGAAGCCATTCTAATCAATCACAAAGACCTATAGGCTATCTCCTGGTAACTTGTCATGGGCTCTGGTGATTGTCTCTGAGAATGCAATAAACCTGCAAAGTCTTGCGTGTGTGTTGCATACTGGAAGTATACTAAATATATTACTACTTCACCGGGGACACTCGTAACAATAACATGAATGTCTGAGGGAATAGAAATCCATTCTTAAAATGTTTCTGACATCAAAGGTGACCGCTGAGTTTCAGAAAATAGAACAAAGTAAGATTGACTTGTGTGATTGAGATATTCATAAGACCAACATTGCAGAGGTAGCCTGGGGAGGGGGCTCTATGATTTTTTTTTCACTGCCTAAGATGGAAGCAAAGGAAGCGTACCGGGTGTAGATGTCTCCTTGACTCAATTCTTCAATCATTTTTCCTACGTGTCTTATAGAAAACAGTTGACTCTAATTTTATTGAGGTTTGTCCGATGTGTACTTTGTAAGTGTATCTATGTGTGTGTGCATGTATGTCCATTGTATATGTGCAATGCATGAGCATATGTGCGCACAGGCAAGTGGAGCCCAGAGCTCAAAGTCAGGTTTTATTTCTCTGGAGCCCTGCACCCCATATCAAGGCACTGTCTCTCACTGGGACTTGAACTCAGCAAACTGGGTAGGCTTGATGGCCTACCCAAAGCCCAAAGGACTCCCCTATTTGCCTCTTCAGCTCTGGGATTTCAGGCATCAATCACCTAACGTGGTTTTCTATATGGCTTATAGGGATCAATCTTAGGCCCTCATGATGAAACATAAACACATTACCAGATGAGCCATTTCCTCAACCTATGTGTAATGTTTTCTTAACCATAAAATAATTAGGCAGAGGGAGATGGCTTATTTATTGTTATGTCTCTCACCTTACTGAAAACAAAACCCAATCAATTTTGTCTTTTCTTTAATGGTCATACTTGGGTTTCAATGGTACAGACATAAAAAATGTATTAATTCATTAATAGTATCTAAATGAAAATTTTATTTTAATTTAATCAAATAAAAATAAAATCATAAGTCTAAAGATGCTATCCATGTTGAGAGATGGTTCAATTCTAAATTCAGAGAGCAGTGTGGTCTACCTGAAACAGTGCCTCATCCTTTAATTCTGCTAACTGAGGGTCTGCTGTGTATCAGACCAGAAGCATAGCAGCTTATTCTTTATTCACAAGGAAGGGATACCTCATACTCGATACCAGAATATGAGCTAGGAAAAGGCCCTATGAACCCAAGGAGTCACAGAGACCAAGTAAGGAAGTACAGTGCTATGAGAGACACATCAGAGGGAAAAGTCAAACCCAGAGTCCTTGTGGTTTATCTGCTGGCAAACAGACCCTGTTGTATGGGAGGGTGAAGAGATGTGGGATCATAGCTAACTTCAGTGGCACGCAGTCCTGGAATTGATGACATTGTAGACTGATAGTGGTGGAGATGTCTCGTGACTTTAAGACACTGCCCCAACAGGAAGTTCATGAGTTCAAAGTCATCCTTGACTACATACAGGGAAGTAAGGGAGGAGGAGGAGGAAGATGAGGAGGAATGATAGGGAGGAAGGAAAAGGAAGGGAACAGAGAAGGGAAGGATGAAGCCATTAGTTAATGGGGTGCTCACTATAAAACTATTTAACTGGTTTTAGGGAGTAAACATCAGAAGAGATTCGCATTTCCACCTGAGAAAGTGCATCCTGCCACTTGCTACCACTCTAAGTGGCAGGCCCAGAAAAAGACGAAAGGATTTCTGAAATACAATTTAATAACAACTACAGCATACCCAGTCCCCCTCCCACCCGGCAGCTTCATCACAGATAACCTCCTGCTTTAACTGAAGCAAACAACCTTAACAGCCGAAGCCTGTCTGTTGGCAGCAGACATTTATAAACAGGGACTGTATACACTCAGTCAGTATTCACAAACTAAGCAAAGAGGTCTCAGATAATAGTCCGAGTGTTTACCATAAACACTGAGAGATGTACGCCATGTAAATGCCACTAACTCAATGCAAGGACTACAGACCGAGGAGTTGATCAGAACGTTAGTTAACACTCTCAGGGATGCTGCCTTCCTGTAGGCCTTGTGTGCAAACAGAGAGAGGCTGGGAGAAATGTTATCCAAGGGTCATGAAACATGCTCAGAAAGTAAATGTTACCCTTTGGGAAGTAAACTTTCAATGCACCAAATTCCATCTAGTGCCCTGCAGAAGGATGCCTGCAACGAGTATTCTTCAATATGCAGCTCTTCTTTTATAGGTGAGCACTCCATCAACAAAGCCCTGGAGTTGAGAGCCAGGTCTGCATCCTCCCGGGCCATCACAGTTTATAACTCCAAGAGCGATGGCTATTATCAGAGTTTTAAAGATTCCCCAGAAACTGCTTTTCTATAACCTCCCTTGGAAGCAAATTTCTGTCATAAACACACTATTCATAAAATTCTTCCATATGCTTAAGCCTGTCAAAGTAGAATCCTCGGGCATCTTTCTATTACAGAGAAGATATCCATTCAACTCCATATTCGTTTATTTATTTCTTAATCAACAAATAGCCATGTCCATCATAATAGAGGTATAATCAGATGCCCTCTTCTGACCCCAGAGATGTCTGTGTTCATATGCACACACACACACACACACACACACACACACACACACACAAAAAAAATTAAAAATAAAATACATCTTTGAAAAAAAACAGGCAAGTATGAAGGAAAACAAAAAGATTTAGAATAACCTAGAGGTTCTTTACTGACAAATACACAAGATTAAAATGAAGTGTTTCACAGTATTTATTAACTGTAAATAAATAAAAGCTGAGACATCACTCGACTGTCATAGTTACTCATTATCAAAGGTTAATATTGGAAAGATGAGAGCAATTGAGAAAGACACACCATGTTGACCTCTGCCCTCCATACATATACACCCATGCATACACACCCATGCACACACCCAAAGGAAGACATACATATACCATACATACCTACATACAATATTTTTAATTTAAAGATAAAAGAAAATTTTTAAAAGTTTCCATTGGGGATGATAAAAATATTATACAGAAGGAGAATGGCAATGGTTGCCTCACTAGTGTTAAAGTCCTTAATAGCCCTGTATTGTACAATTAAATTGTTGGACCCACCATGACAAGCTCACTAGAAGCCCGAGTCTCAGTAGTTTTCCCTAAGGAAATACCTGGTTCCAAGAAAGACCACAAACTGAGATCATCCAGGTACCACCCAGGAACAGACCATCGAAAGGAAATTCTAACATTCCGGCCATTGTAGATAGGATCACCTGCCAGCACACACCCATCACTTTTCACCAGGACATCCTTAGACAAATGTCAGCCAATCAGAGGTCCTGTACCTAGAAATCCCTCACCCCCACCTTTGCTACTATAAAAACCCAACCCTAACTGAGCTTGGGGCTCTTAGACCACTCCAATACATTGGGCACATGGAGAATCTCAGTTTGCAAACTTATGTAAGAATAAAGGCTCTTTTCTTTTACAAAATTGAGTAAATAAATAAAAATAAAATAAATTGGAAAGACGCAGCTGCATGTCTGGAAAGGTTTTCTTCTCTTTACTATTCCTCCTTTCTTTATTGGTAGTACTGGGATTCAAACCCAAGCCTTGTGAATGCCAGGCAAGTGATCTATCAACTGAGTCTTTCTTGACGTAGTGTTAATTTTAAGGATATTTACTGTAGAACAGTTCACAGAGCCCAGTTTTTGTTTCACTGGTTTTCTGTTTGTATGCTTTCTGTTTCTACAAGCATGCATCAGTACGGATAATGAGAACTGGACATTTCTAAGGAGGCATACAATGAACTGTGGCTGCTTTGGAAATGGTTTGCTACTCTCACGAAGTGAAAAAAAAAATGATTCACTTGGCAAACCTACTCTAATTATTCATACAAAAGACATAAAACACCATGAAGATCCACACACTCTAGCTTTACTTACAGCCCCCCAAAACTGGACGAGACGGCGCCTGAGAGATGACTTAGCATATACTGCTCTTGCAGAAGATCCACGTTTAGTCCTCAGTTCCTAGAGGTCGTTTAGAACATTGTTAGACTAAGTCATTGGAAACCATCTGGAATGAAGATCAACCACTGAGAAATCCGTGTTGAAGTGCATCTGTGTCTGTGTATGTACTGGTGCGTGGACGTATCTGTGTACATCCATGTAGATCCAGAGCTCGACCTTAGATGTTGTTCCTCCGTTCACTGTCCATCTTGGTTTTTCTTAGACAGAATCTCTCAGCTGTAGCTGGAATGTTGAATCTGGGTGGGAAGTGAATTGCAGAGTTCCTCCTGTTTCCATCTCCCCATCACTGGGTTTACACGGATGAACCCAACACCATCTGTTGCTTTGTTTCATGTGGGCTCTGGGGCTTGATGATGTTTGCAAGTCAAACAGCTTACCAACTGAGCCACCTCCTCAGAACCATCGCTGATATTTTTATTGATGACTAGCTGGTCAGAGAAATTGTACTTGCAAACCAAGATGACACAATAAAGTCCCACCCCTAAGGGTTCAGTAAGTCCTGATGCAGACACTCTGAATAAGGACCGGGAATGGCTGCTCACCTTAAATTATCATTCCTTTGGTCAAATCAGGTTCCTCAATATTTAACTTCAAACTGGCCCCAAAATAATTTTTTAAAAAATCTGGCAAGATAGTCTCCTAATTTAGAGTTCTTTAGTCAAATTTCAAAGCAGACATGGTCCCAGACCATCCCAACAAGATCACTGGGAGGAAAGCCTGGGCCCCAAGACAAGCAGGCTATGCCATCACCTCGGCACAGGAACTCAAGGCTAGAAACTTCAACTATTGGAAACAACTGTGCAATATTTATTTCACATGATAAATAAATGCATTTCATTCCTAACTCACTGCCTTCTAAAGAGCACAAAAAGCTTTATAAAACCATAAAGCAATCCACTTTCCTCATTTTACATGGAAAATGATGGTGATCTGGAGGGACCAATGACTTAAATAGAATTAAGGTGAAACAGCAGCACTAGACTCAGAGCAAGCCCCAGACAGGACAGTGCTGCAAAGAGATCACACCACTAATGGACAGCATAAAAATGCCCCAGCAGGCAACAACACATTACTCTTTTGTATGTATGTATGTATGTCTCTCTCTCTCTCTCTCTCTCTCTCTCTCTCTCTCTCTCTCTCTCTCTCTCTCTCTCACACACACACACACACACACACACACACACACACACTGTCTCTGTCTCTGTCTCTCTCTCTCCCACAGATAAACAAATTTTATTTTTTTTTAATGAGAGGAGATTTGAGAATAAATTTCATGCCCAACTTCCTGATTCTTTCAACAGGGAG
>NC_022013.1:4248120-4284983 GCF_000317375.1 Microtus ochrogaster | reverse complement strand
GAGAGAGAGAGAGAGAGAGAGAGAGAGAGAGAGAGAGAGAGAGGGAGAAACAGACAGACAGACAGAACAGAGACAGAAAGCTAGCGAGAAAAGACCACATGCCAACCTTCGGTGTTGTTCCTCAAGCACCATCCTCCCCAGTTTTTGAGACAGGGTGTCACTGGCCTGGAATCCACCAAGAACTAGTCTGGCTGGCTCCCCTGCCAGAGGGACCTACCTGTCTCTGCCTATTTAGCATTGATATTATAAGAATATATCATAACATTTGGATTTTTACATGGGTTCTGGGAGAGGATTCAAATCTTTAGGCTTGCTCTGTAAGCTCTTGACCCACTGAGCCATCTCCTCAGGCCAGTGTTTAATAGTTTCATTGTTAGAACTTTGAGAAGTAACATGTTACAGTGCCACTTGTCTTAGGTAAAGACAAAAATACAATGGAAGAACAGAATGTTCCAGACTTGTCAAATTAGTGGCCACCCTAGCTGAAATAGCTTTTCTCTGCATTTCTCTATATAGTTGCCTTTACTGCCTCTGCTCAGCTGGAGTAAGATCACTAAAACACAAACTGCAGAGAGGAAAACACGACCTATGTTATGTTCACCAGGAATGTTTAAAAATACTGTTGAAGATATTTTCCTCCATCTGCTGCAACCTGAATGAAACGCATCCTTCAAGCAACACTTCCCAGCCAGTTTTGATTCTGCGTACATCTATCCAGAGTGGAAAAGGAGAAGGCTCCATTTTCATGAAAAGTTTTAGCCAGAAAAAAATTTGCAGAGGGTGTGGAAATAGCAACTCAAAATCAATAGAAAAATCTCTCTCTAGGACATTGAGGAAAGTGGGCAGAAAAATAGAAGAGCCAGAAAGTGTGGAGAAGGGGTGCTGTGGAATACTGTCTTCCAGACATGACATTGCGATCACATACATCAACTCAAACAGCTGAGTTTGCCTGTGGAAGACCAACACAAGAACTAACAAATCAAAATGTCAGTGTGGAATGGGGAAGAGTGGTCAAGGACTCCTGCTCCTATCTGAGAGCTATTGGCAGTAACGACCACTGAGGAAGACAGTCGCTTTTCTTTACAGATATGGCCAATGGTAGGTTCCCCATACCCCAGTGCACAGCCACATTCCAATACACACATGGGTAGCACTAACTGGACTCAGTGGGATATTTGTGACAAAAATAATTTTAAGAAAAGATATAAAGAGATGAGGTAATGGGTGCCTTGAAGTTGAAAGGGAGAAGTGGGTGTGGGTAAGATAAAATAAACATTATAAACCTGTATGAAAAAGAAAATAATACCACCCTCTATGCGCACCAGAAAGAACAAGGCATCCAGGAAAGCCACGCTAAGAGCCAAGTTGACAAACTGCCCTTCATTTCTTCTCCAAGGGAATCCTGTTCAGAAAGTCCTTTCTGATGCCTATATTTTGTAGGACACTGTCTATGTTTTCTTCTAGCAGTTTTAGTGTTTGAAGTTTTAAATCAAGATCATTGATGGTCTGGGAAGAGAACAGAAGAGCAGTCAGTTGATTGGTCAGAGGTTAACAGATGGTTCCTGTTCTCATGTTTCATTACAAGAGATCTAGGGAAGCTGCTCTTCAAGTTTGTTTTTTTAAGATTGACCTCTCTCTCTCTCTCTCTCTCTCTCTCTCTCTCTCTCTCTCTCTCTCTCTCTCTCTGCATGTGTGTGTAAGCCCATGTGGGAGAATGCCTGCCAAGTCCAGAAGAGGGCTTTTGATCCCCTAGAACTATAGTCATAGACAATTGTGATTTTCCCAGCATAGTTCTTAGGACAGTTCCTAAGTCTTGGATAGTCTGCAAGAGTAGCAAGTGTTGACTTATCTGTCTAGCCCCAAGATGCTCTTTTAATATCTGTGTGATCCATATAAAGAAAGAATAATTCAAGATATATTACTATACACACACACACACACACACATATTTTTTTGCACCCACTTCTAAGTCAGGTCCCTATCATTTCCTAGTGGACAGAAATAATAACCTGAGGATCACATAAATTCTTAAGGGCTGATAATGGAAACAGTAACCTTTGAATGAGGTAAATGGTAAAATCAACTCCATGTGGCCTCATGAAATTCAACATGTAGTCAATTGCACTTATGCATAGCAGTCAAGTGTGACAGGAAATCCTCCAATTCGGTAAGGAAGGAAACATCTTCAAGGAAGAAGAAAAGGGATGGAGAAGAAGGTTGGAACAGGTGCAAAGAAACCCGGGATGTAGGGAGTGAGAGCTTGAAGGTGGCACTCCCCTGACGGCTGGAGAGTGGTACAGGATGGTTGCTCCCTTTGCTCAGATGCACAGCACTGGCGCACACAATGGGAACACTCCAAGGCTACCCAGGAAACACTCTGGTGCTTCAGGCATGCTATCATTTACTGACAGGAAATGGTTTATAAAATATGCCTGCCAGATGCTGAGTCTACTAAACCAATTTTAATTTAAAGTGACAAACAGCAAGGCACAGAGCTGCTAGGCAACAAACCCAGACATAACTATTAGCTCTATGCAATCATTAATGTCATCTGATGATCCATGCCCCAGCATGCTAACCCATTAACAAATATCAAGCCTGCATGCCCGGAGTTGGGACAAAGTTCTGCTTTCATCCCCAGCTTGGCAACAGTAAGACCTCTTCATCTGCATTTGCATTGTTCTTTGTTCTTGATGTGTACACAACAGAAGTGGTCGTTTGTGATAGACAAGTAGCTGCCAGGCTGAGGAGATGGCTCAGTGGGCAAAGCTCTCACTGGGCATGCTCCCCGTGAGTGGGGGCTCAAGTCAGGGTCTCCAGAAGCCACATATGGTGAATGTAATAGCACTTCTCTGCCATCCAAGCTTACCTACTGTGAGGTGGGAGATGGCAACAAAAGACCCAGATGCTCACGGGTGAGCTAGCCTGGGGTATGCAGTGGTGAACAAGAGACCCTGACTCAAACAAGACAGACGGTGATTACTAGCACACAACGTTGTCCTCTGACCTTCACGCACATACAGTGGCACGCATGTCTCTCCTGCAGACAGAAAGACAGACAGACACACCCACGCACATGTACACACTGATTAGAAAAAGAACTAAGAACAGCAGCTTACAGAACAATTCATGAATTCACTGGATTGTTTCCTGAGGAACCAAGTCTAATGCGTGTGTGATTCGTGTAAGGATTTGTGTGAGATCAGTACTCTGGAGGGCTGTTGCTTTCTTCACGAACTGATCCCTCAAAGCCCCTTATTCAAAGGTAATATACCCACCCATTGGCCCATTGGGAACAATGGTCCTGCAGGTGACCCTCCAGGTAAGTCTAACGAGGCACAAACCCTTCACTAACTTGAGGTGAGATAATGAGCCTGGGCCTTGACCCACCATCATCTCTACCGAGAAAGAAAAGCTATGTCCTAGGCTCTGTCTCCACCACTAAGTGCCACTAACTAGAAAAGCACACATTGAACACACAGCTAAAGAAGGGAGGAGCTGAGAACAATTACAGAATTGTATGTGGTTACAGCATGAACCTGTCATAAAATATGGTCAGTCATGTACACTGCCAGGCCATGGATCAAACCCCATCACATCTGGAAAATGTCTTCGATTACATAATGACACTATAACACTGCCACTGCGTCTAAGAACTCACCTTTGGGAGGGCTCCCTCACCGACGGCAGAAGTTTCATCTGCAAAAACACCTTCTTTATTGGCCTACTTTGCACTTTATTAGGTAAAGGAGCAGATGTGAGCGTGTGAGTTATATATGTCTTCTACCTTCTTCCATAGGGAACCTAGGGTATGGCTTCTCTGTGGGAGCCATCCTTTCGGTCAGCAGCCATCTTGTAAACCAACCTTCCGTTGTAAGCCATAGAAATCTCAGAGGATTTAGCACACCAATGATTTAAAAATTAACATCTGACCATGGAAAACATAATATAACACCCCAGTTCTTTACACCTATAAGAGAGAACTGTCAACACGGGATAGGCAAAGACAACATTATGGATGGAAATGTTTTAAATTTGAGGGCCGGAGAGGAAGCTCTGCAGCTAAGAGCAAGAAGTACTCTTACAGAGGACCTGAAATCAGTGCCTTGTTACTGTCTATGACTCCAGCTTCAGGGGCTCCAACGCCCTCCTATGCCCTCCACAGGCATGGCACTCATGTGCACACACCCACACACAGACACACACACATAATTAAGATAAGTATTTCTAAGTTTAAAAGTCTAACATAATAGTTTGGATTACCATGTAAATCATTATATGACCATTCCACTGCCAACCACACCCAAAGGTATGTTCTTCAACCCCAAGGACGTTACAAAGACGTGAACGAAGCTATATAAACAACCACTACTAGCAATGCCTTCAAAACTAAAGTCTGAAGTGTGAAAGGCCATCAAAATAGTTCAATGATCCCAGATTATCATGTAATTATCTGCTATCTATGCCCCCTCCCTGGCAGATTTCTATTAGTTCTCTGACTATAATTGTAGCTGACCTTTTAAAGGCCGTTTAAGCTCTACATAAGAAACCTGATTATAGTGGGAAATATCCTCACAAAAGCAGGACGGGAAACCAACTGCTATTTATTGTACATATAATTATCTTCTCTTTCAGCCCAGGATAGAGTTCGGACTCTTGTGTAACTCAAATTTCTGTGAGATTGTCATTTGATTTACAACTGGTGACCTAGCATCACCTAGCAGCGTATGAAAATAATTTACTGTGTCTTCTGTGGCCCATCATGGAAATCAATAGCTTGAATATAGAGACATCTCAATTAGATAGTGCAAAGAGTGAGCCCCGCCCCCTTCTTTCCTGCATCATTAAAATGGTAAGTATTCCACTGCAGGGCTTCAAGTTGAACTGGAGAGCCTCTGTTATTACTGGCTGCTTCACTTGCAGCGAGACTCACACAGAGGAGAGAAGTAAGGCTAAGGGGGTATAAGTCATGGCATGAGAGGGGAGGGCCACGGAAATGTTAAAGTATTTATTGATGCTTTTCTATACCACCTGAGTAATTTCGTGAGTTTGACAGAGTATTAAATTATAGTGATGAATACATATGAGTCATCAATCCTTGCTGCCGTGTTCTTTGAAGCCCCCAAACCAAGGACATGAGCAGCCACGGTATGTGTTAGCTAGCACAGTGAGAAACGATCTCAAGGCTGAACTGAGAACTCTCTCTGCAAAAAAAAACAACTCAGGGCGGGGGCTGGGGGGACTGCTCAGTAGGGAAAGCAATTGCTGTCAAAGTGTAAGAAGCTGAGTTCAAACCCCCCCGAACCCAAATAGAGGCAGACAACAGAGCCAATGAGGGTGCATTCCTAGTGCCCCCATGGGGAAATGGAAGGCAGGAACAAGAGAATTCTAGGAATCCTACAGACCAGCCAGCCTGGTGTATGTGGGAGGGGAAAAGCAATGAGAGATGCTGTCTCAGAAAAGGTGAGAAACAAGGCCTACCACATAAAGGTGTCCTCTGACTCACACGTGTGCCAAGGCATGTGAGGGAAAGACCAACACAGAGGGAAAGAGGGAGGGAGAGAAGGAAATAGCCAACTGTTATACAGAGCTTCGTGATAGAGACTTAGGTACCCACACTGCATCCAAGAACATTATCATTTTAGGACAACTTGTCAAGCATGTCACAGCCTAGGGTGACCTCAGTATAGGAACATGAACTAAAACAGTGTTCCAGTCAAATTAAGGAAAGTGGATTGTCCCTCATGGGACAACGGAACCTGGACTCAGGACTTCAATGCACAATTGTGTTTTCTCCTTCAGCACTCAATAGATTTTAAGACAGGAAATTGTGCCATCACTGGGCCCTACATTAACTGATGAGAATTAAAAACTTCTGACTGTATTAAAATGAGGTCTAAGATGGGCTTCCGTTTTGAAAACCTTTTTTTGGAATTGTAGTTATGTCTTTCTTAAAAATTTGATTTTTAATTATGTGAGTGTGTGTGTGCGTGTGTTGTTGGAGATGCTCATGTGAGTAAAGTGCCCAAGGAAGCCAAAGGAGGGCAGTGGGTCCCCTCAAGCTGGAGTTATAGGAAATTTTTAGCTCCTGCTTAATGTGAGTGCTAAAAACTGAATTTGGTCCTCTGCAAGAACAGTATACATTTTGAAAACCTGCCCCAAGCAATCTCCTATTTTTGAAAGAAATAAACCCATTACTTTTTATTTTTGGTTACCTAGGAAAAAAAATTTACCAACTAATTAGATTCACATGATGAAACAGTACTGAGACGACCATCAGAATCCTGTTGTCCTAGCTGGCTATATACAGGCATACCTACAGACCAGTCCATGGCAAATCCACTGAGCAACACTTTGGGAAGGCATCAGAGAAGAAAAGACAACCACCTTTAACAAACCTCAACTGTTAGGTCAAAATCCAGAGGATTATCCAAGCTGTGAAGGGGATGGTTTGGCCAGAATAGAATGTTGGAATTGTTGGAACGCTCTCTGAAGGCAGCAAAAGCTTGCATTCAGAAAGTCAGTCCGAGGTGTGACTGTTCAGAGGGGGAGAGACCTCAGGAGCAGCGTGCTCACTGAGTGACAGTACCTGGAGAACTGCTGCTGCAGGCCACGCATCTGGATCCTGTTGCGCTCCGACTCCAGGGTCACCTCCCGCAACCGCTCCTCGCTCTGTAGCCGTAAGTGTCGCTCCTCTTCCAACTCATGTATCAGCTTCTCATGCTACGAAACACACAAAGGCATGGCCTTCAGAAGGTGCCCAGACAAGACACAAGGAGAGCTGCTGGTTCTTAAGTGCTAATCTGAGCTTCATAGTCACAGATTATTCTAGCGACATAAAATGTACATGAACACACTGAGGCACACACACACACACACACGAAATGATACTAACAATTTTGTGAGGCAAATTCTGTTATTAATCTCTTGTTGTATACCAGGAAGCAAAAGATCAAAGTTCTACACATGTATTCAAGAACATAAAAACCCTGGTCTAGAGGAAAGGCTTGGTAGATAAAAGGTTTGCCTTGCGAGTAAGCAGAGGACCTGAGTTCAGATGCCTAGCACCAACATAAAAGCTGTCATAGCCACAAACACTCATTAAAACAGTGCTGGGAGCAGAGATAAGTGGACCCGGGGAGCTTGTGGATTGGGCATTCTAGCTGTAAAGGCAAAAATCTGTTTTCAGTGAGAGACTCTGGATCAAAACCTACAGTGAAGAAGTGATGGGAACATATGTCAGTACCATCCTCTGACACCATATGGGTCCTCACGGGGTAAGCATAAACATGCACAGGCTCACAGAAACCAGAAGGTGAAAGAATTTGAGTCCTGGATGGCATTGCTCTATTATTAAACTTTTTCATTAAACTAAGTTGTCTTTTGTAACAAACTATGACCCCACAATCCCATCAAAGTCAAAGACATTCAGATATAGAACATCACTGTCTGTTCAAAATGACTTTATCTCTTCAATCTCTGGAATATCATTTAAAGGAAGTGTCACTGCTTGCATAGAAAGGCCAAGAATCTCAAGTCAGTTAGACCATAGCTTCTGAGACTGTGGGACAGAACTCCACATCCAGTCACTGACTGAATATGGGCGGGTGTCATGAAAGTTTGTAAAAGGGTAAACACTTATGAATGCTCAACAACCAAATTACTTCAATATCAAATAAATAAAGAATCCACAGGACATGTGGCAGCCCGCATCCATGCTGAGTTTTAGCTTCCCTGAGGTCCTGGTTCTGAAGCCATGGTATGAACACTGTGCACTGCACACGTTGTCCTGACCTGCGGCACCAAGGGACACTTCCCGATCACCTTGTCTCAGGCTGAAAGCTCCCTGATTTGTAAATGGCAGTGTTTCTTTGTACACGCACTGTCTGCTGTTGTTACAGAAGCAAAATGCTTTAGTCACAGAGGACAGGGGTGTGTTCTGCCACTGTTTCTAAGCATGTGCTGACCAGTACATTTCTGCCCCAGACTATGTCAGGATGCTTAACTCTTGCCATCTAATGTCCTACAATAAGGGATTCAATGAACTATAGCTGGGGATTAGGAAAGAATTTCTAGAAATTACTGAAATGAATGCAGACATACTTTGTCATTTTATGCTGTGTATTAATGTAAAGCACCACACCCGGTATTGATCAATACAAAGCCAAAATATCCATCAATCCTGAAAACATTTTGTGTACGACGGTATTAGATATTTAGCCAGGAGTTTTAATTCTTTACGTCAAAATAAACAAGGAAGTCCATTTCATGAGTATGAACATTTCCTTTCATTTTCAGTAGATACTTAAATTATATATACACTAAAGAATTGTTTTTTAAAAAATAACTATGATTTATAGTCATTATCTCTTTTGTTTTATATACCTATATATCTGTGTTCATACAAAAATATCTCAGTCAAAAGGTGACTTGATTAAAAAAAAAGTCCAAATGCCAAAGGTATCTCCATGTGATTATCAATCAACATCCAATGTACCTAGAAATGTCCTACCAATCACAGGTCCTTTTCACTCTTCCTATCTAAAATCTAAATCAATAACTGCTTTCTTCTCTTAGAAGTCATAAGACAGGCTGGGGAGATGGCTCAGTTATGAAAGGGCTTGCTTTGCATGCATGAGCAGCTGAGTTTGACCACTCAGGGACCATGGAAAAAAGAAGTTGGACATAGTTGGGAGGCACAGACATGTAGGAGGAGGCTGTTTGTTGGTTCCCGACTGTCCAGACTTTGAAATAATCACACAGAAACTGTATTAATTAAATCACTGCTTGACCCATTATCTCTAGCTTCATATTAGCTAACTCTTACATATTAATTTAACCCATTTCTATTCATCTGTGCATCACCTACCAGCAAAGTTTCAATATGTCAGTCTCTGCTGGCAGCTCCATGGCTTCTCTCTGACTCTGCCTTCTTTCTCCCAGCGTTCAGCCTAGCTTTCTCTGCCTAACTAAGTTCTACCTTGCTATAGGACAAGCCAGTTTCTTTATTAATAAATGTTAATCACAGCACACAGAGGAAAAAGCCCACATCACAGACAGGTAGATCCTTAAGAGTCACTGATCAGTCAGCCCAGCTCAACCAGAGTATTCCAGGCCAGTGTCGGTTCACAATTCTGTCTCAAAAAACAAGGCGGACCACACCTAAGGAGCTACAGCCAAGGGATGGGTTCCTATCTTCACACATGCATGGAAGCACACATGTGCATATGCATGCAGACACACATACATACAGAGAGGAAGAGCATTCTATAAGTCAAATACATCAGTGTAGAAGCTAAACTAATGTTTTCACAAAAAAAGCTAGCTTTAATTTTAAAACTTTCTACAAATTTCTATCAAACCAATGTCAAATGGATCTAAATTAAGCTATAGTTACAGCATCTAATTGCAGTCCCATTTTTGCTTTTCACACAAATTGCGATGTATTTTTCCCCCTAAGCCCTCTGAATTCAATATCTCCATTAGTTATGAAAGATTCGGTCATTCTAGAAGCTGAGATGCAGATAAAGAACTTCAGCATTGATTTTTTAAAGCATGCACTGTTGGCTGTAACAGAAGAATCAGAATCAGATTTTGTGATGCACAGATAGGAGCTGTACAGGATCTATCCACAGTGCTGATAACATCACCTGAGGGAGACGCAGCTTTCAGTCTAACTAAAAAAAAAACACAGAACATGACTTTTTAAAGGGAGAGGAGGAACAAAAGGGTGACTTAGATAACAGAAATGAGAACAGGGAGCAGAGCTGGGGTAGGCAGGGATTTCAAGGGCAAAGAGGACAGATGAACGAGTGGATGCATCTCAAAGGTTCGCTTTGCCCAGGGGGAGCCCTACAGGAAAAGCCACAGGTGAGTCGTATAATATGAATAACTTTCCTCAAGCAAAAGAAATCTCTGGGCAGGAAGATAACCCAGTGGATAAAGTACCTGTCCCCCAAGTGTGACGGTCAAAGCAACGTGGCTAGTTATACTAGCCTGCTGAACAAGTTCTGGGGGTCAGTAAGGGGTTCCTTCCCAGGGAATACAGAGGCAAGCAGTGGAGGAAGACTCCAGACACAAAACTCTGCTCTCCACACTTAAGCACACATTTGTGCATACACAAAGTAATGACAACAGATGACTGCATTACACAAAGAGAAATGCTAATTCTCACTGTGTCTAGTCAATCATTCATTTTACTTATCAATTAGAATTCTGAATGAAGAGCAAAATGGTAGGTTTTAATTCATCATATAACATCATCACATCCATATACCATCATATAACTAGAAAAGTAGAAAATAAAATTATGTATTTAAAATAATGCATATTTTGAACATTACAAGCATCTAAATTCATGCAATAAAGACGACATGAGGTTAACTGCCTAGGCTGTCACTTTGGTTTTCCATGACTTTATTGTTCAGCCTTGGTGGATGGACCTAGTATCTCCCTGGAGACAAACTGGGCATATCTATAAAGGAATTTCTAGATTAGGTTAATATAGGTGGGAAAACACATCCTGAAGGTGGATGACTACATCCCATGGCTCTGGTCCTGAGCTGAATAGAAAGGAGAAAGTGAGCTGGGAAGCAACACTCAGCTGCGTCCATTCTGACTACAGGTGCATGTGATCAGGTAACTCACACTCCTACCACCATGGCCACCATGACAGGCTGTATACTTGAACTGTAAGCCAAGATAAACTTTTGCTTCCCCGAGTTGTTTTTTTGATATGGCCATAAGCGGGTAGGGAGACTCTGCACTTGGAAAATATACTTAGTCTGTACGGACCCACCTCTAAAGAGTTAAGCTTCTCTCCAGCTCTCATATTTTATACACCCTAAACCCAGTCATAACACTAGCAGGAAAAATATAATGACTAATGATTCCAGGACTATCAAGAGAGGAAGCACAATCTCAACCAGATGATGTGCTTGGGGTAGCACACACTAGGGTCAGGGTCAGTCAGGATGGGTGTCCCATGGCAATGGTCACAAGGGACTTCCTGATTCAGGTCATTGGATGAGTGAGATGTATGGTTTTTCTTGGCCAATGCAGAGCAAGGAAAGGTATACGTTTAACAACATGACACGGTAAAGGGGAATGACAAAGCAGACTCTTGAGGGATAACAGGTCTATATGCATTTTAAAGAGAAAAAAGCAAATCTTATTCATACTGAGACAAAGAATTCATTCTTGGTGTGAACCCTAAAAGTCAGAGACTACCACAGAAAGCAATGGCAGCTTCTGTCATTTGTGAGTGTCATTCATACACAATGCTTCCTCGCCCTGGGGAGGGCTACTCTGTAGGGATTTCAGCTTCACTGTCTTTCTGACTTCAACAAGCTTCCAGAAAACCATTTCCTTATAAGAAGTCTAATACCTGATGATGATGATGATGATGATGATGATGATGATGATGATGATGATGATGATTTTGGCTAACAAAAAAACTGGGTGGTAAACCTGCAGTCTACAGCCAGCTGCCTAATTCAGACACGCTGTATTCACAGAGCAGTCTTTCCACTGAATTCACTTGGTCCAAAGGCTCATTTCTTAACCCAGTAAGTGCTTCATTTACTTGGCCAATGGGCTCTTTTATAAAGTCTGTGATACATTTTTCTACTTTAGTCACAGATATTTCTCTGTTGTCATGTTAATTGATCACAATTAACAGTAGCTATTAATTATTCTATCCCCTTGAGAATTCTTGGAAATCGAGTTTTTTAAGTGCCTTCATACTCGACTGAATTCTTAAATTCTCACTTCTTTACTTTGGAGTCTGTATGTTCTGTGCATGAGAGGGCAGTAGGTCAGTCTCTCAGCAGTTTGGACTCGGAGAGGGATACTCTGGGACATCTTTCAGAACCACTGGCCTTGGGTTTATGTTTGTGCCTTCACCTCCACCTCTCTGCTCCTTCCCTACTCATACACACAAGGACCAACGAAGAACTGATGTATTCTGTAGCTGATCTGGCTCTGTACTAAACCCAGAAATGCTGTATTTCTCTTTGCTTCCTATTACACAGAATTCAGAGGTCTTTTCTCTTCTATCTTCTAATCTTGAACCTTGAGTATATTTCCCATGAAGGTTAACACCTGCCATATTTTCTCAATCTTAAGGTCTTTCTTATATCATGTCTACCTACAGTGTATCCCACCTTCTGATATACTTTCATTATCTTAGCACATTTTAATTATATATAATTGCTTCACTATGATATATAATTTTTTTTGATCAAATTCACCTTCTGTTGTTCCCTCTCCACTGATTCTCTTCTTTTTATCAATGAGGTCCCCTTGTACTTTCATGTCCTTATTAAATTATTATTCACAACAAGTTGAACATCATTAGAGCTGCTTATAAGAGCATGAGGGAAGGGGTTATTTATAAGACTATAGGAAACGTACCAAAAACTACACCACTGAAGAAAACACCTCCTTCCCTGATTGTTAACTACCTGCCTACAGGTCCTCAGGGAGGGGCCGAGCTTTGAGAGCCCTTGCAGATCCCTGACAGAATGCTGATGGTATCAATTTGTACAGGGTTTGTTCAGGTAATCACAGCTGCTGTAAGCTAACATGTAAGACTGTGTCCTGCCCAGAAGATGGCATCCACAATACTGAATCCCTTCCTCTCACTTTTACATCCTTTCTGCCTACCCTGACCTTAAAGTTTCCTGGGTCTTATATACATGTCATCGTCTCTCATACTCTCGACACTTAACTCTGCTTTTCAGAACTACATATCATCCCATTGTTTGCTACCTATTCCACATGCAGCTGTGTTGAGAAGGAGACTAAGCCTTGTGCTTGGTAAGAACCTGCCAATCACAGTAGCACATTCCTGAGTGGTGCAAAACCCTGCAGTAAGTACTAGCTAAGTGCAGCTGCATCCTCTTGACACGGATTCCCACCGCCTTCCTTCAGTTGACAGTCGGCAACCACTTTGAGTCTGAATCCTGACACCGAGGATAATACAAATGCTCTTTGTTTTAAAGGATTCATACAGTTGGCTCTGTTGTTTTTGTGCTCCGTCCACAGATTTTTTCCCCCAGCCCACAGAATAAAAATCTAACTTGATATTCGTCTCATCTGATCAGTCACTTTCACTCATTAATTATTAAATCATAAATTCCATTTCTTCCAGGACTCTCCTTGCAGAGCATTTGCAATTGCATTTATTAAGAGTGCACATTTTCTGTTCACTCTGCTCGGCCCCCTTGGTTTTGTAGATCAGTGAGAGAGGAAAAAGCCTATTTAGACTAGGAATCTTTATATTCCTGTCTTTCCTCGGTGAATGGGTGTAATTATGTGTATGGGAAATTAGAGTGTTTGCTATGATAATTATTCTCTCTTCTAAAATAAGAGAATAATTATAATGTCAACATCTGACTGTACCAGTTACTGTTGAAGCGTTTAAGACTGCCACAAAGTGGCTTGCAGGATCCTGGCAATTAATATTAATTTCCCACAAATGCTTTTTATTCATCTGGAGAACATTCCAGATGGCCTTCACATTTCCCATTGCCTTGCAGAGATTTTTCTTTACATAGAGCCGTTTCTTCAAACAAAGCCTTGAGAACAACTGGCCTGGTGTTTACAGGACCACCATCTAGCACTTTAGAGTGAACAGATTCTAGGAGAAATTTCATAATTTTTAAAACATGATTTCCAGTTCCAGGTTAGCTAAGACCCTGAGAAATAGAGGAGAGGGTGCCTGAACTGGCCTTGCCCTGTAGTCAGACTGATGAATATCTTTAATGTCACCAAAGAACCTCCATCCAGCAACTGACGGAAACATAGGCAGACACCTGTATCTGAGCACTGGACTGAGCTCCCAAAGTCCAGTTGAGGAGTGAAAGAAATGAGAATATGAGCAAGGAGGTCAAGACCATGATGGAGACATGCACTGAAACAGTTTACCTGAGCCAATGGGAGCTCACCAACTCCAGCCAGACAGGGAAGGAACCATTATATGTCCAAACTAGTCAGTCTGAATGTGGGTGACAGTTGTATGGCTGGTGGAGACTGAGGGGCCATAGATAGTAGCACCAGGATTTATCCTTACTGCTTGTACTGGCTTTTTTGGGAAGCTATTCTCTATGGATGGATACCTTGCTCAGCCTAGATATAGTAGGGAGGGCCTTGGACCTTCCCCAAGGTAATGTGCCTTGCTCTCTCTGAGGAGTGGATGGGGGTGTGGTGGGGGGTAGATGGAGGGAATGGAAGGAGGGGAGGGAGTGGGACCTGGAATTGGTATGTAAAATAAAAAAGATAGTTTGTTTTTAAAACAATAAAAGAAATTTAAAAAACAAAAAACAACAAAAAAAAAATGATTTCCCGCAATTTGCCTCATGGTTGTTAGGAAATGCAAACTTTCACATTTTCTCATGAAAAGGTCAGTTAGAAGACTTAAATGATCGCCATGGAATCGTGAGCAAGCTACGGTTCAATGCTTTGGTGTTCTGTTTCACGGAACTGTCTGCTTAGGAGAAGGTAAAGAGCTTTCCTACTGAAAATTTAGTCTGTGCTAATCTGGGAGGTAAGCTTTATGGGCAATACCATTTTTACTTACAAAATAATCATGAAACACTAAGATGTGAGCTGAGTAAATCAATGCAGTTTATAAATTAAAAAGGAAAATGTATTCTCTTACAAAAACATCTAAGAAACCATTTATGCAATTGTGCATATATATACATATGTGTGCATATGTCTATGGAAGTCAGAGGTCAAATCTAGGCATCTTCCATAGCCACTCTTTAGCTTATATTTGAAACTTGGTCTCTCAGGAGCCTGCAACTCCCAAATTAGGCAAGACTAGCTGGCCAGAAAACCTTGGGAATCTTACTGATTTTCCTGTCTCCACCTCCCTGGTGAGAAAATTTGGCACCAGTTGTTGTTGTTTTGGTTTTTTTTGTTTTTTTTTTTTGTTTTTTTGTTGTTTTTTTTTTTTGTGTGTGTGTGTGTGTGTGTGTGTGTGTGTGTGTGTGTGTGTGTGTGTGTATCTGTGCTCCTGTGTGTCCTCTGGGATTGTACTGAGGTCTTTATGCTTATAGGGTAGCCTCTTTATCTCTCAGTTCCTTGACTGGCTATATTTGGCCCTTGACCAATCATTTAAATGAAGGATAATGTAGGGCTAGTCCTCAGTGAGCGCAGCTGGGAAAAAATGAAGACATGATAAACACCATTCATAAAAACATGCCAGCAGGGACTGGAGTCAACACCACAGAACATCTGCCTAGTGTGTAGCCAGACACGGAAGCTCACTGGGAACTGCACATGGTCTATCCACAGGTCTACTGTGAATACTTTAAATAAGTGCTGGGAACCATGCTGGGTGGGGCCTGCTTTGTAATTCCTAGCTTTTCCCTGGTTTCCACTTCTGGCTGAATGCTTAGCTCTCTCTCGTTCACAAGTGGTTTCTTCTGGAACATTCTGTCAGACCTGACTGAACCCAGCAGGAGTTATCTTTCCACAGGAAACATCAGTATCTTTCCCTTGCTATAGAACTTACAATCAAAGGGAAACAGAAATCTTGGAAAGTGCTTTAGGTTGTTAAGAACAAAGAGGCTCTAGAAGACGCTTATTTTTCTAGGGTAACCACGTACTGCCCAGGTCTCTCTAGCTAAGCACAAAGGTCAATCTACTCCTAAAGTCATTCTCTGCAGACTGCCGGAGGGCTTACCAAGCACTAGGGACTCCTGCATCCAGGCTGGGAGATTGATATGTTCCCCTTGTTCCTGCATTTATAAATGACTATATGTATATGCATAAACATAAATATGAACTCAGAACCAACTCTGTGCCTGAATATGGCACAGTAAACACAAGTATCAAAGGTTTTCAATATCACTATAGTAATATACTGAAAATCTCTCTAGGAATTTTTTCCTTGTCAGGAAATCATAATGCTAAAATCTAGGTTTTTTTCCCAGGCTTTGCATGTTATAAAATAGGACTCCTTCTCTTTCACAAGTACTGAGAATTCATAATGTTCAACAAACATGTTTTATAGAGCATAAGATCCCCAGGAATTATTACCAAAGAGTCAGGTTGAACATGCACGATGCTGAAGGTTCCAATTTGTAATTGCTAACTGTCACTAAGGAACAGGTGTGCCATTCATACCACAGTGGCTTCACCTCTGAGGTCAGGAGGAATTATAAAGGACCCACTAATGACAGAGTTCACTGTACTGAACATAAGGTACAGCAGTTGTTAATAAATAGACATTATACTACAGAGATTCTGCTTTGTTTTTATTTTTAATATAAAAGTTATCTATGCAACAAGACTGTGGTTAAAAACATTGAAACAACAACACTATAGCTGGCATCAACAGCTATACAACAGTGTATGAGATAAGGAAGCAGACAGATTTTAAAAGTATACCTCAGAGCTAGGGAGTAGCTTAGTGGGGAGATTGTGGCCCTGGTATACCAGAAGCCCTAGGCTTGAGCCCTGTCACCCTCCAGGATGGGCTTGCAGAGGCATATATGCCGAGAATCCCAGACACTCCCAAGGTAGACGCTGGAGAACTTGGGTTTCAAGTTTATGGTCGGCATAAGTCAGCTGGAAGCCAATCTGTCCTACAGGAGCAACTTTCTCAGAACAACAAAAGGAGAGTCACGTTTAAAGACACCTTGTGGGAAGTACCTGATATACAGACTCATAACCAGTTCAAGTCCTGAGAATAATCACCTGTTGTGTGCTTAGCCTTAAACGGATCAACTATATCACCTCCTTAAAAGCTCAGGAAACCTCATGGACAAGGTGGCAAAAAGAACTCAAGAGCCAGATGATGGGGAGATGAGGGGCAAAAGACATGTTCTGGGCAAGACATAGCCACTATGCCCATGCACTGATCGTAGCCGTGTTTCTCGATACAAGACTGAGCCTATCAACATTTTGCCATGGATGGAGGAGGGCCCATGAGGTCCAGCCCTCCCTGAGGAACTACTGACGATGGCTGCTGGGTGATGTAGGAAGACCTTTTCTCCAGTAGTGGAGCCACTGACCGTAAGCTACCTGAGCTCCACCCAGCCTGCAAGCAACAGTAATTAAACTCAGTGGGGGCGTGTATGGGAGAAGGGGTTCATCAGGACGGGGGAAGGGAGGACAGAGGGTGATGGGGATGAAAGGATCAAAGGGACTTGTAAGTATGGAGGAGACAGCCAAAGAACACTCAATGATCAAAGTAACAAAAGCATGCCTTCTTTACTCATGGAGGAACAGGGAAAAGAATTACAGGGCACATTAAATGAATGAAAATAAGAGAAAGTTATTCCTAACATTACATATGGCAATTTAATATGAAGGCGAGCTGAGTTCTGAACACATTCATCATATTACAGACTGTGGTCACAGCATTCACGGACAACACGGGACAGCAGACAGTGGGCACTGTTTCCAATTCAGTCTTTTCCCTGTTGTTTGCCTCTTCTGTGATTATGCAGCGCCTAAGGCTACAAGCACATGAGTAGCATAGCAGGGGAGTGGCAGGGATCAGGAGCTGTATGCAGACAATATGACTTCAGGGGGGGGGGTCTAGAATTTGGCGGCCTCACTAAGGACTTTTTTCTAGTAAATTTTCACACCATCTATTAAACCAGCTGATGTAGTTAAGTCTTTCCCTCCTAAGAGATAGCTAGAGACTGTAAAATGAAAAAAAAAAAAAAAAAAAAAAAAAATTTAAGTGAGAGAGAGAGAGAGATCAAGAATATCACAATGTGGTCCTACCAGATGACTTAGCGGGTAAAGGCACTGGCCTGATAGCCTATCAAACAGTAGAAGTAAAACCTACTCCTACAAGTCACCCTCTGGCTACCACGTGTGTACTGTGGCACATGCGCCCACATACATATATAGTAAAGAGATGCAGTGATTTCAAAAAGAATATTACAGTTCAATTAAAGTGTAAGATCACCCCATGCAGGAATTGGCATATTTTCAATAGGGTACCAGATGATGACTACTCAAGACTTTCTAGGTTGCTGTCTCTGTTCAGCTCCTCAGATAAACCCTTCATCGTGAAGCTGGACACAAAGGGTCAGTGAACAAATGTGTATGTGTATATCCCAATGAAGCCACAGCAACGCCTGCTCTCAGGAAGCTGAGGCAGGAGATGGAGAGTCTCAGAGAAGAAACCCAAATGGGCAGGGAGGCAGAATGTGGTATTACTTATGGAGCCCCAGTCGAGATCTACCATTGATGGGCAGGGAGGCAGAATGTGGTATTACTTATGGAGCCCCAGTCGAGATCTACCATTGATGGGGAGTCAACCCAAAGTGTTCTTCTAGGATGTGATCCACTATCTCTGTTGTTGTTTCTGTATTCTGTTTTTTTTTTCATTCTAACTTTGGTGCTGAGTAACTACCTTCTGGTTATTGAGAAACAAAACCAACTTGATACCCCTTCGCCCACATTGAATGAAATTTGATAGCAGCCATCGATGATGAAAATCTCAGTTTGTGCTCTGGAGAAGGGATAAAGACTTTGGGAGCTCTGAAAACATCTAATATCTATGCTTGACAGTGTGCTGGGAACAAATCTGTTATCTATCCCCCTGATTACATCGCCATGCAGAGGCACCAGGTTCAGGTAATACAGAATTACATCTTAGCCGTTAGCTATTAGCCAGAATCTCTACCCCATTCTCAGAAAGGCATGGACATGTCCCCTGGCTGCAGGAAGAAGAGCCTCCATGGTCACTCACCTCCACAGTCACTTAGTACTTGAATTCAGCAACAACAAAGAGCCAATTCCATGTCTCACTAATTTGACCATTAGATAGCTTTGAATATTGATCATAGCATATGGACAAATGATTGCTTAGTTATTGTCATGGTTTGAGTATTGACTTTAAATTATTGGTCTGGATATTGACCATTCCTCAAGCATCCAGAAGCTACTATAGACCTTTAAAAGGTGGCATCTAGTGACATTGCTTAGAGGTCACTGAAGGCATCTTTCCAGTGAGTTGGGGGGACCTCCACCAGCTCTGGGTGCAGGTGTGGGTACTCCCTTATAAACTGAGCTCTGGCCATAATGCCCCCCATCACCACAGGTATAAACACATGAGGTCGACATGATCTTGGACTTGAACGTATAGACTTTTAAATATCTCATTTACTTTATAAGTGGCACATATCAAGTGCATCACTGTAGTTATGAAATGGTAACTAATATAGTCAGACAAATGCATATTTTCTTTACCTTGAAGTCTCTAATAATAGTCTGCAAGATTTCCTGCTGACAGATGTCAGCTCTTTCAATGCTTTTCCATATAATTTTTTCCAAAGCTGACAAAATTTTTAAGTGTAGACACTCATTATAAGCAAACAGGGCTGAGAAGCCAGCACAGTCAGAAATGCGACTGCCTGCAAATGTGTGGACCTGAATTCAGATCCCCGGAAGCCACATCAAACATGCCCAGCCAGGAACTAGAAACAGTGCTCAGTGGATAAAAGCACTTGGCATCCAAGTCCTGAGATGTCTGCAACGGAATGTCTATAATCATAGAGTTCCTACAGTGTGACAGGATGTGGACGTGGGAGAATCAGCCACAAGCCTGTGAGCCTAGAGCACACTGCAGAGTGTCAGAGATGAGCGAACTCCTGCCTCATCAAGCCAGAAGGCAAGAACTGACTCCCAGAAGTCACCCTCTGCCTACAAACTTCACATGGCACATTTGCCCATGCACATCTACCCATGTGTGCGTCTGTGCTCAGGTAATAAGAATGAAATTGTAAGTGCCAGGGGAGGAGGTGAGTGCTTACAGCCCCAGCAGTGGTGAGCTGTGATGCAGAGACCAGTAGACCTCTGGAAACTCACAGGTCCCTGGGCTGGCCTACAAGGTGAAGTGTCTGGCCAATGAGAGACCCTGATTCAAACAAAAAAAGCTAGAAGGCACCTGAGGACTGACATCACACTGGCCCTCTCCACCACGGAAATTTGCAAGTAGACACATGTGTGCACAGTGCACACACAGAGACAGGAGTGGAGAGAGAGTTTGGTGGTTAACAGTGGCTTCCACACTTCCAGAGGTCCCAAATCCAGTTCCCAGTACTGATCCTGGGCAATTAACTACTCTTTCTAACTTCTGTCCCAGGAGGATCCAACACTCTGGTCTCTGGGGGGTACCTATACACATGTGTACACCCTCATAAGCAAACATACATACATATACATAATTAAAAGTTAAATAATTTTTTAAAAGAGCAGTAGCACAAATCTAAGAATGCACAGTAAAAGCCTTTAATCGTACAGTGCACAGAAGAAAAACCTCACATGCTCTTATGTACTATGTGCAAGTGAAGTCAATCTTCCTGTACAGTCATTCATCCTAGCTTCTTCCTCACATCTAAGATGGCTTAGGAGAGAAGAGGGTGTGAGCAGTCTGCAATGTGTGCAGCTCTTGGGTCCTGCCATTTACCAGAAATTCCCCAGATCTTGTGTTTGGCTCAGATTTTAAAAGACTTCAAAACTTCAGATGTCCTTTTGTCTGCTCCCCATTGATTGCTGTTAAAACTAAATGTTTTTCACCCAGTAATCAATACTTTCTTACAAAAATACACCCAGGCATTGACAAACAACTCCGTGGCTGATTGCAGCTTTCCTTCGAGTGGACAGCATGAGAAACTACTCTCTGCAAGTATTAGAAAAGATCACACCGGTTCTGATGCTTATTACAATATTTACATGGTCCTTACCGCTGGACCACTCCACTGTAGCACGACTTTATTAAACCAGACAGCTACGGAATCACAAGCTCTCAGAGAATAACAATTAGCATGCCTTGCCCCTTCATTATGTTTCAAAGCATGGCGACCATCCGGCTCTTGCTCACGCACCCATTCCTGCCATTCTCCCGAGGAAGTCATTAAGAGCAACCGCTACGGAGAATGAAGAAGAGATGCTGGTACAAAACAGAAACAATAATGACTTTGCTTCGTAAAATCATTGTTCCAGACCAGGTTCGTAAACAGCAAGCATCTGCTTTCAAAATTAACTTTCTGGACTTTGAGGTCCCCTCCAAAGATTATGTATTGATCTGGGACTCTCAGACATTCTGAAAGATAAAATTCTCTGGCCTTTTCAAACATCTGCCTTAGGCTACCAGGATGCTCTTAATGCATCCGGAAGCAGGACTCCATGCATGGAGTGTCCACACATGTAAGAATGGGACATGCATGTACATTGTATCCTTCTTGCCTTCCCATGCCACTTCACCCAAACTCCTGGTTCCTAAAGGGCACAGTTCTGCTCTCCATGGGTAGACGTCAGTGGTTATGACGAAATTAAATTGGTAATGAAACCAAATTCTTCCAGACACAACAAACAAAAACAGGACACCTTTCTTTGCATGGACCTTAAGTTAGTTCTAGGATGCCCTCACCTTCCGTTTATTACCAGGAAAGGGCTCTGGGAATGATGCCTGAACCATTTGAACCTGTGTGGTTTAACCAGTGACCAAGAGCAAGAACGGTGTTTGCAATTTTTATTAGTAGCAGTTGATATTCCACCCCCCCCCCCAGTGAAGATGGTTGCTTTACAGTAAGGCAACTCAATGATCCAGCCCCAAAGTTTCTCAAATGATGCTTTCTTGCTCCAAGACAGCTTTTATGACAAGGCTCAAAATTGTCACCAAGTGGATGACCGAGCACTGGTCAATCACAGCTACCAGCATGCTCTAAATGTTTATGCTCATGTTTTAGGTACTAAAGGGGAAAACATTCAGACTGTGAGCAAGGAGGCTGAAAGCCTGTGGTGGGCACCGTGATCTAAACATCGACATGTACTCCTATTCATCTCTCCATTATGGATAAGGGAAAGAAGAGCTCACAGGTGCTATCAGGACCACCAAGAGCAACATGCAGAAGGATGCCAATGGGTATCTAACTATCTGAGAAAACAGTTCCGGGACATATAAAATTGGAATTACTTTTGAATCTACTGATGTAATTTAAAGGGCCAATGAATTACAGGACACCAGCACCCTCCTTACAATCTCTGATGGAGAAGTGGCTTTAGATATAACGGTGGCCATACAGAAATCAACGTCACAATTATACACCCCAGGGTTTTGCCCACATAGGAAGGGGCAATGCCTTCATTCCAAGCCAGGGACAGCCTGACCTTTAACACTGTACATTTCAGTTAGTATGTGGGAAAGCCCAAAGAAAGGAAAATCTACAATCATGTCTGTTGATCCAATTTATTTAATGAAATATCTGACTTATTCAAATGAGCGCTTCCAAGTCCCACTTAGGCTAATCTTCCATGGCTGACTTTATTTATTCTGCACTGTGAAGCCAATCTTCGCTCTTGGAAGCCGGGGCACCAGAGGGAGGGACAGTAAGTTTTAATGGGTGCAGTTAGATCTTGAAATTTTTTATCTGAAAACCATAAAGCTTTTAAAAATGAATTTGCGGGTGTAATTGAGCCTCTAATAGCTGCTACTGATAGTAATTAAGGAAAACTCATTTCCCTAAATTAAACATAATGAAATGTTTTCCAAGATCAAATAAAACCAGAAAATGCTATCGGGGTGATAGGATTTGCCTCTGAAAGTGGTGTTCTGGAGTTTGTAGTTACTCAGTTACTAGCCTCAGTTACTAGCAAAGCCCATGGCGGAGAGGTTATGGGCCATGTGGAGACCGCTTCTACAGCATCGTATCTGCTTTTATTGGTGGATAATGCACACAAAAGCCAATATAGTGCCTGCTTCACACTGAGTGCTTATGAAAACGTAACTGGCATCCTGTACAACTCTTCCATTAGCGCCTTCAAAGAGTTTGTTGTTTAATTAAATGTTGTCAGCAGCTCCTCAGCCCAACCTATGTGTTCACCAGCCTTAATGCTTAATCTCGACATCAGTTTCGCTTTTCTTCGAGAGAAAATAGCATTTGAGAGCCACGACTGCATTAACCTGGCCTCTTTTAACACAGAGGGGGTACTTCAAAGCCTGATTCTGTGATCAGAGAGAGTTAAAACAAAAAAATTACCATAGACTGGATGATTTTACTAAATGGGAATTTATGTTCACAGGATTGAAGTCTGGAAAGTTCAAGATGGGGGGGGGGTGCCAATTTCAGGTCTGGGGGACATTCTTTCTGTTTGTACAGAGAATACCTGGGTTATCCCCACATGGTAGGGCAAGAAGTAAGCACTCTAATGTGCCCCTTTTGATGAAGACACAGTGACAGAGGATTGGCTAACTGGCTCAGCAGATAAAGGTACTGGCCATTAAGCCTGAGAACCAGAGTTTGAACCTCAAACTCACCTGGTGGAAAGAAAGAACTGATTTCAATAGGTTGTCCTCTGATCTCCCCACACAGACATACACACAGATAGACAGACAGACAGATAAAAGTTAAGGTTTTTCTCCACCACCAGCACCACCAACATCGCCATCATTATTTAAACAGACACTGTGAAGGCTAACTTTGACAGCCAACTTGACAGCGTCTGGAATCAACTAAGGCACACACTTTAGTGTGAGCCTGAGACAACAGTTCCAGGTGACAATAGTCCAGGAGGGACTGACTGAGGTGAGGGGAAAGACCCTCCTCTAGCATGGACTTCACCTTCTGGGAACAAGCAAGATGTTAAGAGATCTGAGGAAAAGACGGTGCTGCCTGCCTGCCTTCACTTCCTGCTGGTGAGTGCGGCCACCAGGGTCACTGCTGCGGCCGCTATGAGCTGATCTCCATCCTCCACTGTGGATGGAAGAGCAGAAGCTTCTCCAGGACTTCCCAGGCCCTCAGCTTGTGACAGCCAAGGAGACACAGACCTTTGTGGACCGAGCAAGTCCTGAGTTTGCGGCCTTTCCTGCTCCCACATCTTCATAATGCCTTACACATTAAACCTGTTTGGTTCATCCCATTTTCAAAGGCCCTCTGTTTGCTGCTAGAATCATCTGCAACACTCTCCTTAAATTCCAGAAGCCACCATCCTCCATTTCTCCAGGCTGCCCTTTTCTGCAGCGATCTGATTTGTGATTTTCCACGCCTTCTTGACTTGGTTGAAACTTTTGTGTCCTGTAGGATTCTGAAAGCATCTTGATAGAAAGCTTGTGTTTAAAATTACTTTTTTATTATTTTTTTGGTAATTCTATACATGTATACAACATATGTAAAGCATATAGACCCACCATTTTCACCCTCCAACTCCTCTAGGGCTCCACATCCCCCCAACCTATCTCCATCATTGCCATCTCCTGCTATCCCTCCTCCTTCCTTCAAACCGTGTAGCACAGCCAATGCTACCAATATACGTGTGGTTGTGGGGCAATCCATTAGAGCATGGGCAACCTGGCCGGGGCCACATTCCTAAAGAAAACTGACTCTCCTCAGAGGTGATCAACAGTCCACAGTTCCTCAGCTAGGGGTGGGGTGGCATGAGTTCCTCCCCATCCATCCTGGAAACTGAGCAGTCTGATCTTGTGAGGGTACTGTACCAGTAATCACAGCTGACTTGAGTTCATAAGCACAACAGCTATGCCAGGTCTGGGAGATTCTAATACAGCAGGTAGCAGGCAACTTCTACATGGTACAAAAACTGTGTTTAGGAAATGAAGGCACTAAAATTTATATGGGAATGTAGAGACGGGTATAATTTCATACACATTGTTTCTAGGCTCAGGGTGGCAGGAAGTTCCAGAATCCTTGCTGTAAGCCAAGCAGAGGTTTGCCCCTGACGTGATGGCTGTTGGCTCTTCACAGTGATCTATCTTGCACTTCCTAATCTTAGGTTTCAATTTGTTTTTCCAGTGTCTATTATTTGCGACCTGGATAATTGCATTACCCTTCTAGCCTATTCCCTTCTCTCTAGCTTTAATCGCCTATAATCTGTCCTAGGTCTCAGATTTCTCATCCAAAATCCCAGCCGTTCAATAGCTTCCCACTACCTAAGAAACACACCCAAACAGACAAACAAGCAAACAGCAGTGATAACAACGAAACCTGCTCAGCTTTTGTTATGTGAGATCCTCTACAGACTGACCCCACGTTAACAGCTCAAACCATTAACGTCATCATAGGCCCTCCTCATTTCAGATGCATTTTCTCACGCCCTCCAACCTGGTCACTCCAACTCTACCCCACTTTTTCCCTTGGTAATGTGACAATCTCCTGCTCCAAATTATTGCTATTTATTACTGTCAGAACCAAGCTGCTGTGCATCTATCAACCCACTATGTGTTCTTACTGTTTTGTGTGCTGACTTTTTATTCACTTTTATTTTCTTACTTTGTTGTATCTATATAGCCATGTGTGTATGTGTGTGAGAGTGTGTGTGATGTATAAAAACTTAAAATACACAGAAGAGAAACAAAGGCCTCCAGTTAACCATGGAGCAGTCATCAACACCATTACTAATAAGAAAATACACATTCAAGTCACTTTTCTCACCCAAAAGTTGGAGAGATATCTAGTGGAAAAGAAAACACATTACTCTGAATTTAGTTCTTAGCGCCTCCATCAAGTAACTCACAACCACCCGTAATTCTGGCTCCAGGAGATCTGATGCCCCCTTCTGGCCTCTGTGTACACACAGACACATCTATATAAGTAGTAAAAAAAAAATCTTTTAAATTTTGAATCTAACAGCCAAATATTTTCCAACCAAGAAACTGTCTCCCCACTTGCCTTCTCAACTGCTCACACCAAGGCACACTGCGCCAGCTTAGTCTCCACAGAATGCCGAGAGGTGGTGGCAGTGGTGGCATTATACAATGTAAGGAAGACAACAGCAACAAAACCACTTTCTTATTTAATTTGCTTTCTGTTGAGATACTTTAAGCAAAGCAAGAAAATTGAAACTAAACAAGCACCTTTTGCATTTTAGTTGAGACAGAATTTTTCCTTGGCAGGGAACTTCACCAAGTTTCCAAGGCTTGCCGGCCAGTGAACGTCCAGAGACAGAGATCCATCTGCCTCTGCCTCCCATCTTGCCAGTGCTGGGCTGAGAAGCATGTACCACCACACGTCAGTTTGCACACTGGTCTGGTGCTGTCTCATATTTTAATCGTGCTCCAATCAATAAAGCTTGCTTGGAGTGAGAGAAGCTGAGAAACCACCAGTCTTCTCTGACCTGCTCCATTCCTTCCTCTAAAAGGGCATGAGAGCCCTCCTCTCCCTGCCTTCCTGCTTCCTGTCCTCACTGTGTACACTCCTCCCAAGCCTCTGTGTTTAGTTTTGGTTGACTCGTGGCTAGCTCTACCCTCTGACTCCAAGCAAGCTTTACTTGTCAGAACACGATCAAAATATCACAAAACGGTCTGGGATCGAACTCAGGTTCTCACACTAGTGATGCAAGGGCTTTACAGTAGAGCTGTCTGCAAAGTCATTTTTAAGGTCACGAATCCATGCATTTTTATGATCATGAATGACAATATGCACGTCAGCCTTTCATACGCCCTTCTGAACTCATGCTACATCACCAGTTGAGGAAGCACATTAGGCTGTACTCTCTCACTTGCTAGATTGTGTCCCTGACTAGAACGGTGGGCCCAGGAGTTCCAATCTCAGAAGAAGGGTGACTCTGCATTTCCAAACAACTCCGACCTCTCCACAGAGCCATCTCATTTCTAGGTTAGATTGATCACCAGCCAATCTATTAATGTATCTTTAATGCTCTCTATTTTCATCAAGATATATAGAAATTTGGGAAATAACATTTTCCAAAATATAATTTAGGTCAGCAGTGACTGGTTCTGCAGCATAAAACTGTGCCTTGTTGACTATCAATCAATGAATTAATCAATCAACAGTTACAGATACTGAGGACCAGCTGATACACTAGGCACTTCGGGTACATTGGAGGGTAGTTAAGGGACAGAAGACATGTGGCTTTGGCTCTTAGTGACTCTGGAAGATGGTATAATGAACCACACAGGACATCTACTTCTGAATCCCTAGAAACTATAAATTTGGCAAAAGCAATTTTGCAGATGTCATTAATTCTATAGACTTTAAACTAGAGAAATTGTAAGAGTGTGACCAATCTCATTCAAGAGCGTTTAAATTCAGGAAATTTCTCTACTGGAGGCAAAGACAAGCAATGGGCAACAGGAGGCCAGGCATGAGGTGGATTTATTGTGCGAGTCACAGGCCAAATGCACAAGGACTATATAAACAGGCCCCTAACATCAAAATATCACCATCTCATCCTACAACCTAGTGAAACCAGGTTCTGCCAACCACCTAGACAAGAGCTGAAGCATCATTCTTCCCAGAAGCTCTTAAGAAGAGCCCTGTTGGACCATGGCCTTAACTTACCCTTAGAAAACATGGAACAAAGAAATCAGTCAGCCACGTCAGCCCAGATTTACCACCTGTAGAACTTGGGATATCTGTGTTCCTTCAAACTTGTATTTTGAATAGAAAACATTCCTCTAGGCTCAGGTGTTTGAACACCTGGTTCCCAGATGTTGTTTGGAAGGTCATGGAATTATATAAGGTGTGGCCTCACTGGAGAAAGTGGCTCACTGGAGGTGGGCATCGGAAGTTTATAGTGCAACCTCATTTACCATTCATTCTCTGCACTCTGAATGGAGATATAATGTGACCAGCCAGCTTCCTATTCCTGCTGCCATGCCATGAAATACTGTATCCTTCAGAAGCTGTGAGACAGAATAACTTTTTCTCCCTTAAGTTGATTTGGGGGTGGGAGGGAATCATTATAATGAGAAATAAATGAAACATAGCCAGCTGAGTGTGGCAGCAACAGGAAATGAATACAAAGGTCTAGGGTGTAAGCCACACAAGGGCAGGATCCTACACAGTTACCTTCCACCATTAAGTGGAACAGGCAGGTTCTGGGGAGAAACTGGCATGATCCCATTAGTATTGTTTGTTATTATACTGGGTATAAAACCCAGGGCAGTGCATGTTAAACCAGCCCTCATCATTGGGTGCATCACTAGTTTTCTATGTGTTTTGAAAGATTCAGAGGAAAATAACATTGGTATGGCTTGTAGTAATTGCAAAAGGTTTTACATAAGAAATAATATTCTGGTTAGGTGGAAATGTTACTAACAGATATAAAAAAGGTATGAATTTCAAAGAGAGACGAGGAGAAAGCTGGATAGATGGAGAGGAAGAGAGAACGGGAGAGTGAGGCAGAGGCAAGCCTGCAGGCTGGCAGCAGCGGGCAAATTCAGAGACCAAAAGGAGCAGGTAAGCCACTGACTATGGCTCTGTCCTAGCTCCATTTCTGCTGCTGTGATTTAAAAATCAAACAACAACAACAAACGCCTAGGAAACTTATAGGAGCAAAGGGCAAAGGTTATCTGGCTT
Organism: Microtus ochrogaster; assembly: GCF_000317375.1. Classification (NCBI taxonomy): domain Eukaryota; kingdom Metazoa; phylum Chordata; class Mammalia; order Rodentia; family Cricetidae; genus Microtus; species Microtus ochrogaster. Next base: position 4,256,673 of record NC_022013.1, on the reverse strand, counting down.
ACAATTCCAGGTTCTAACCCATCATTGTAGGAAAGTCAATGAAGTAGGATCAGGCAACTGATCAGTGCTCAACTCCTGTCTCTTTTCCACTGAGCCCAGGGCGTGGCCAATGACTGGTGATGCCCGCATTCAGGGTGTGACAGCTCTCCTCAGTTAATCAAGATGGTCCTCACGCAGACACACCTACAGGACAGCCTGATCTAGACGATTCCGCACTGGCACTCCCTTCTCAGGCGACTCTAGGTTGTGTCAAGTTGACAAAACTAACCGTGACAGGTAAGCATGAACAAAACAGTCTCTTAGTAGTACTTTAAAGCTTCTTAGGGGTCACCCTAGTCAGGGAACAGAGCAGGGGACCCATACATGCATATGACGGAGATATACCAGAGGCTCTCTCCCTGTCGTCACTCCATCTGACCTTCAGTCAGAGCATGGCACACTGCTATCTGGGTAGGACTGTCGCTGAGTGGAAAGTCCTTACAGCATGAGGTATGAGGGTGCTGTCACAGAGGACTATCATCCCAGTGACTAGTCACAGTAGAATGCCACGACCTTACAGCTGTGAAGACCAAAACTCAGAAGCCAGACTGTCAGCAGGGCCCTGCCTCCTCTCATAGCTCTGGAGTAGGGGGTGCCTCTTTCAGCTTTTGAAAACAGCCACAACCTTCATGACATGGTCTCTCTTTATGACAGGCTCACCGCACTCCAGTGTGACCTGGTTGCAATTAACTACTCTTGCCAGGATTGTTCCTGTCTCTGTCTCTCTGTCTGTCTCTCTGCCTGTCTCTCTCTGTCTCCCTCCCTCTCCCTGATTTCCGACTGTAAACACATGTGACCAGCTTCCTCAAGCTCCTGCAGCCACGCCTGCCCCACCGAGCTGTGCTCTCGCTCTATGAGACAAATACTCCTTCCCTTTCTTAGGCCACCTCTGCCAGGTGTCACCAGGAAACAAGAAAAGTAACTGATACATTCCACTAACTCTTACTGCCACTGTTAATTTCGGCTTAGACGTTTACACAGATGCCAAGTCTATCTCTGAACATGATCATATTTGCTAGACTCTGAGAGCAAACTATTTAAGTCACCATGGAGCAAGAATTAACCTTAGATACTTATTTAAGTAATCCATCGAAGAACGAATTCAAACGCAGCACTCCTAAAACACCAGGTTTAAGACCATATTTACAGTCTGCACATAGTAACACACCCTAGTCCTATCTTAGCTTCTTCCCATTCTGCCCATCAACTCTGGCAAAGACTATCTTTACCGTACAAGGCAAAAATCTTACTGGTTAAGATTTTGTCTTAGAAGCAAAGCTAGACATGCGCCACCTAGTGTCCGGATGTCAGAACTGTGGGTCAGCCAAGCCCTCAGCAGGGAACCACTCAGAACTGTGCTCAATGATCTACAGACAGAGGGTTTTCTTAATTTCCTGTAATACAAGTTTGGCCCCAGCCTATAATCTTCCCCCTCCCTAGGGGGCAACCTGGCTCAGGTTTATCCCTGTTCTTCTTGGTTCTGCTTTCCCCCCTCTTGTACAGTTCACATTTCAAGGCTCCCCTCTCCCTCCTATTACTGGGAGATGAGTGTCTTCTACCCCCCCCCCCCCACACACACACACACGCTGCAGGTCCAAAGACACTGGGGACACGTGACTAGCTGGTGCCTATTAGCATACCAAAAGCGCAGGCTGGCCTCCTTGCCTGCTCAGTATTTGTGGCTCCTCTTAGCTCTTCTAACCCCAAACCTACCCTAAAGTTTCCTTTCCCCAGCTTCTCCTTCCTATATCACCCTGCTATTTCAGCCATGTGTCCTGTGTTCCTCCTCTCTCTCTCTCTCTCTCTCTCTCTCTCTCTCTCTTCTTGGTTCTTGGATCTCTCTTCTCTCTTTGCTCTCATGGGGGCGATGCATGCCACTCTATCTCTTGCCCCCCTTGGTCCTCCTCTCTTCTTGCCCCCTCCCATCATCCATCATTTCCTGATACATTCTGCTGGCCATGCTCCTCCCAATGCCCTGGTTGTATTCTCCCTCATCCCTTACAGCCACATAAAACCCTTTTCAACCATGCTTGGGAGAAGTCATGTCCTCGTTTCATTCAAGCACCTCTTCAGAAAGCATTTCCTGAGCTGGGCGGTGGTGGCGCTCGCCTTTAATCCCAGCACTCGGGAGGCAGAGGCAGGCGGATCTCTGTGAGTTCGAGACCAGCCTGGTCTACAGAGCTAGTTCCAGGACAGGCTCCAAAACCACAGAGAAACCCTGTCTCGAAAATCAAAAAAAAAAAAAAAAGCATTTCCTGCAGGAACAGGTAAGGGGCTTGGCAGATGGCTCAGTTTGTAGCAGTGCTCGCTGCCCAAGTGTGAGGACCTGCGTGTAGATCTCCACCACCCACAGAACAAGCCAGGCATGTCACGGCTCAAATCTATAACTGCAACACTATGAAAGCTACACTATAGAGTCACACAGACGGAGGGGCCCTTGGGCTTGCTGACCAGCCAGTCTAGTGATATCGATGAACTCCATGGTCAAAGACCTATCTCAAAGAATAATATGGGAAATGAGGGGGAAAACACATCACCAATCCCTGGTCTCTGTGTGCACCCACAGGAGGAGGTACGCCCTCTCACGGGTGCATGCATGCACAGCCCACACAAACTCACTTATACCCGAAAGGGCCAGAAAGAGAGATTTTGAAAGTTGCTAGATATTTCCATCACTGCCAAGAAGTGGTGTTCACGGAGACTTTTAAAGTTTTTTAAAGAGTCATTCAGTTGCTGACTTTAAAGTTCACATAAAGTACCGTGCTGTAGATTAAAGATCTGAACAGGAAAAGATCTTGAGGTTTCTTTTAAGTGTTACACCCACATTTACAGGAGCTACAGCTTTGTGGGTTGAAAAAGAAATTGCCGAATTGAAAGCAGAAGCATAAACACTGTATTTTAAGCTTTAGCATCTTATTTGTTTATTCGTTGACAATGTCATATATATTTAGACTACATTCAGGTCATACCCTCCCCTCCAATCTCTGTCCCCATCCCATTTCCATGTCCTTTTGTCTTGATTTGGTTTTTGCTTTGTGACCCACTGGGTTTAACCCTTACAAGCCTAGGTGTTAGGCTGTCCACTGGAGCACGAGAAACTCGCCAGCGGCTATAGAGATAAAGACAGTGCCTTCTTCTCCCCAGCAGCCCTTAGCTCCATTAACCCTGCCATTAGTTCCCTTGGGAGTGTAAGGCCCATAAGCTCCTTGTCTACGGTGACTGAACGTTTGCCGACTCCACCTTGTGCAGACACTATGGCTGTGAGATCATGACTATCCTATCGTAGCCATGGCATGCCCACAGGCAGCGTTTCAGGGCCCTCCTCCCTGCCCGTTAGCGCTTACCTCTTCCTAACACCCTCTTCTGAGCCTTTGAGCAGGTGACCCGGGTGCCTTAGTTAAAGGTGAACATCCAACAGTCACCTGGTATTCATTTATTTGTGTGTGTGCATGTATGTGTATGTGTCAGACAGAGACAGACAAGAGACAGGGAACAGAGGCAATGTCCACCATGTTTTGTTTTGCTTTGTTTTTGAGATTATAATTTAATTACAACATTTCTCCCTTCCCTTTCCTGCCTCTAAACCCTCCCACATACCCCTCCCTGCTCTCCTTCAAATTCATGGTCTTTTCATTTTTTATTTTTTTTAACTAATTATTTTAAGATAAGGTCTCTTGCTTTTTCCTGGGGCTCACTGACTCAGCTAGACTGCCTGACATCTCTTGGCCTCCCCAGTGCTGAGTTGATAAGAACTCACCAGCATGCCTAGTTCTTTTCATATGGGCTCTGAGGATTAAACCCAGGTCCTGTGTTTGCACTGACAAATTCTTTACCAACCAGACCCAGCATCATCTTCTGGGAAAAGAAAATGATATATTCACCACTGTGAATGAATATGTACATATTGTATACATATACAATCTATGTGTGTATATACTGTTCACATATATATGAACATATATATCAGTATACAATACACGTATATCAATATACCAATATTGATATATCAATACAATACATCACATACAGATATAATATATGCATGTATATGTATACATCTTAAAGGAAAACAAAATAAAATCCATCTATTGGGATAAAATTTCTCTCAAACATCCTCAAGCATCCATCACACGTAAGTTATTCTTAGGGAGGCCCTGAATTTCCTTCCGCAAAGCTCTTTTTATTCAAGAAGAATTCTATTCTACTCTTTACATTGCCAAGATTCAGAGACTTAGATAGACACTAGGAAACTGAGAGCTTTCAAAGCCACTTAGAGCTCATAACTTATTTTCTATATTTCAAACAACAATAAGTTTGCAAAGCAAGTGTTTGTCTCAGCAGGGGCAGCCCTGGAATGCTCCTTTACTGTCCAAGGCCATGCCTTCCTAAGGCATCAAGATGGCAGTTAGAGGGGCTGGGAGGTGGAGAGTCGGTGAAGGCAAAGGCAGAGCGAGCGCGAGAGCCTGAGTGTGAGCCCAGTAGCTAGTGTTTTTGTCCTGTTCTATTTTCTGCTCTTAGAAGCAGATGTGGTGACATGATGCATGCCTGTGACCCCAGGTTGAAGTAGGCAGGTCAGTGGGCTTTGCTGGCCAGGCAGCCCAGCCTACCCGGCAAATGAGAAACCATGTCCACAAAAGCAGGGTGTACCGTATGTAATAAACGATGCCCACGCTTGCCCTCTGCCTGTACACGTGTGGACACGCACACACATATACCGGTGGAGGGGGGAGAGAAAGAAGGAACAACAAAAACAGTGCCGGTATGGTGGAGAACCAGGTGACAGCCACACTTCCACAGAAAGAGATCAGAGAAGCCTGCCACAGCCCCGCTAAGTTACATTTCCGCTGGGAGACACATGCTCTAAGATGGACTGACTAACTTGTGCTTAAAAAATAAAACAACAACAACAACAACACCAGGTTTCAGGCAACTTCAAGGGGAAAGAAGGAAGAGAAAGGAAAAGGAGGGGGGAGGAGAAGAGAGGAGGAGAGGGGGAAGGGAAAAAAGGAAGGAGGGAATCCAGTGAGCACTTCTAATCCCAGGGAGGAACTGAAGGTCTACTCTATTGCTCCAGATGAAAATATGCAACCATTTCAGGGTGCTGCAGGGGAGTTACTGAGCTGAAGTCAGAACAGTGCCCCACACGCCCATTCTCAATGCAACTAAACACACAGCTAAAAGTGAAGAGGAGACAGGAAGTGTTGTTCAGTGTGGCCATAGGAGGAAGGAAAACAAGGGTTCACCAACCTCCTGAGTCCACCTTTGAAATACTAGCATGAAGTTAGGTTTAAATACAAGGTACAGGGCTGTAGACATGGCTCAGTGGTTAAGAGTCCTTTTTCCTTTCCAGGGAAAAGACTGGGTTCCCAGCACACACATGGTGGCTCATAACCATCCGTAATTCCAGACTCCAGTTCCAAGGGATCCAGTGCCCTCTTCTGGCCTCCTTAGCACTAAACATGTGCATATAGCCCTTAAGTATATGCAGTCAAAACACTTAGATATAGACAGACAGACTGACAGATAGATAGACAATAGATAGATAGATGATTGACAGACAGACAGACAGACAGCATAAGAAGTTTGCACAGCTAAGTGGTCCTAGACAAGATGTGGTCCCAGCACTGCCTCCACCTAGTCTCTTCTGCAAGGTGACTAACAAGCTTCAATAATTACGTGAAATCTCTTCCTAAGAGACAAGTTTCCCCTCTGGCTCGGCCTTTTCCTTTCAGCATGAGACTCCTGGGGATATTCCAGCCCCTTGGCACCGTATTTCGGTACTTTGAGAGCCACAGGGACAGGCACCAGTGCCCTTCAGAGCAGCCCCATTCCCGCCAGGGTAGTTACAGGGTCACCTGGATTTTGTGCTTTCACCTGACTACTTCCGTCTGTGGACACAGGAATATGGAGTCCAACCTGACTACTTCCGTCTGTGGACACAGGAATATGGAGTCCAAGCTGTGGTTATCAAAGGCCAGACTCTACCTGGCCTCTCTGGAATTTTCTTGGCTTTCCCAGTTAACAAGAAGCAATAGGAAGCACAAGAAAACATTTAACTTAATGGGGCTTTCAAACTTCTCAGAAAGCCTAACAGTTAAACCTAGTTACTGTGAAAGGTTACAGGTCAAAAATACTTAAGGACAGCCTTATGCTTTTGCTGGGATAGATATCTGGATTAAAAGCCTTTTGCAGACTGATGGGGTGGCTCAGGGGGTAAAATACCTGCTGTGCAAGCAGCAGGAGGACCTGACTTTAATCTTCAGAACATACACTTAAAATAAAAACTGGTGCTCTTATCCTCTCCATGTTGGGGAGACAGAGACCAGCAGATCCCAGGGACAGACTGGCCAGCTAGAACAGCTTACCTAGTGAGCACTGGGCCAATGAGAGGCCCTGTCTCAGAACACAAGGTGGGGCGGATGGTACCTGCGGAATGACAGCCAAGGTTGACCTCTGGCCTCTGTGCATATATGCACATACGAGTAAACATAGACACATACAAACACACATAACAGACATTTGACATGCAACTGAGTTACACAGCTCCTCCTGGGGACCTTTACGGTACTTCTGGCATGTTCCTCAGAAGGCAGGCAGAGGAGCAGAGCTTCTCCCGTTATTGTTTGTTCCGACACCTTCCATTTCCATATTGACATACACTCTGGTTTCAAAAGAACTTCTGCTTTCTTTTCTCAGTTGCCTGAACCTTTTAACTTTAACTTCTACTTTCTCTGTCAAGCTGAGTTACATCAGATGAATTCCAATTCAAATAACCCATTGTTTGGACTCAGCCTTGCTTTCTGGCTAAAAACGTTTTCCTGGTATTTCTAGACAAGGTAATTTATCTGTTTTACAAGTATGGATTCTCTGAAAACTTAAGCATCTCAAATATGAGCCCATCTCAGATTAAAATAAAAGTGAGCATCTAGTGAACACTTCTTTAAGCACCGAGGTGGCTAAAGAGATGCAGGAATAAAAGAAGTCAGGCACAGCAGGACAGGCGAGAGACTGCAAATCCACAGGCAAGAAGTTGATTTTTAAAGAGCCCTTTGTTAGACCCCCGCTATGGAGAAACAAGGAAAGCTTCGCATGGAGACAGAGAAGGACCTCTCCGCTATTTATACATGATCTCTTTCAAAGATCTATAGTATGCTGGCTTCAAAACCTAAGGTGGCCAATGGTATAAAAGAGATTCTTCTTTCGGGGCTGGGAGATTGCAAGTACAGCTTCCCAAGTTCAGTCTTAAAACAAACAAACAAATCTGTAAAAAGCCAAGTGAGGTGCTGTGTGCTTTTAATCTCAGTGCTGGGGAGGCAGAGACAGGCAGATACCGGCCAGCCAGCATAGCCTATTCAGTGAGGTCTGGCCCAATAAGACATGTTTCAAAAGACAAGTTGAACAGCACATAGGACCAGCCTGTGATGTTGACCTCTGGCCTCTAAATGTTTGTGTGAGAATGTGCGCGCGCGCACACACACACACACATATACAGGTATACATTGTTTTAAGGTTTCCTTCAAATCATTGCCTGTTTCTTCTATCACAAACTGATCATGGTCACAAGAAGGAAGATGTATGGCAGAAGACCCTGGAGTCTGGAGCAAAAGCAGACTCGGAGCCTGCTCAGCCCTGTGATAACTGTGTGCTTGGTACCATATCCACCCTGGATACCTGACTTGCTTCCTTAACTGGTCTTTGTTGCTGATGTAATCAGGTAACAATTGGGAATCAGGAAAATAATATTTTTTCAAATTTTTATATCAAACAATACAGGCGCCAGAGAGTGAGTTCCCAAAGATTATATGGATATTATCTATCTCATCTTCTCTCATTTATACTCCAAATAACATATCCATGCTTAGCAATTTTCTTGTGTCTTCCAGGCTTCCACTTTGTTCTTGGGCCTAGCTTACCCAGGCTCTTAAAATCCTTCCCAGAAATCCCCACTGATCTTATATCTACTTTAAAGGAAAAAGAAAGCACTGTTGGGTTGGTGCATCAAGGTAGCAAGGGGAACTGGAAAAGTAAATAATTTATATTAGGAGAAAAGTAGGAGAAGATGTTTGGCTTGTGGAGTGATGTTACATCTCACGGTTGTTTATCATTGTCCAGGGGCATCCACTGTTAATATTATGGACAGAGCAAATGATACAAAGATTGACAAATGTAAATCAAAGGTTCTTGAATGGGGTAACATTATCTGCACTCTTTCACAGGACATGGAGTCCAGTCTAGTTCTCAAGTCTGGTGGACAACTTCTAAGGACATCTATTGGATGGAGGCCAGAACTACAGCAAACTGAGAACAGACTGACTCATGTCAACAAGGTGCTGGCTGTGATGGAGCCAATAGGTGATGGCCCTGACGCCTGGATGTTCTTCTGGACATCGCTTCCTGAAGCCTGGATGTTCTTCTGGATATCACTTCCTGAAGCCTGGATGTTCTTCTGGACATCACTTCCTGAAGCCTGGATGCTCTTCTGGACATCACTTCGTGAAGCCCGGATGCTCTTCT